>NC_069502.1:293497573-293755073 GCF_027579735.1 Bombina bombina | reverse complement strand
ATATGGAATAAAACACTTTTATTTCACCTGTATCAAGTGACGTTTCTGGGTGTACCTGGTTTGAAATATTAGGCTATATAAAAAAATAATTTATGAATAGACAAAAAAATTGTGGGAAATTTTAATGAAATAATTTTTTTTTGTTGTTTTAAAAAAAAACTGCAATTAAAGCTATTTTTGCATGAAATGTATTAATTAAAAGCTTTTTAAATTTAAGGAAAACTAAGATAGATACCTTGTTATTACTTGCACTATCAGTCACTTGCTGACAGGAGCAACTCCCACAGAAAAAAAGATGGCTTATATAAAAAGGAATATCTATTTGTAAAAAAAAGAATAATTGTAAATATTTTTGAAATACACTCTTTTAGATTTAACAAAGGGGATTTTAACTATTGTTATTGTGTCCCTTTAAGAAAATGAATGAAACATGCTAGTATGAATTAAAGAAAAAATGGTGAGAAAAAACTAAACAAAAAAAAAACGGGCACATTTTTATTAATTAGTTTATTTAATGTATTAAATTTACAATTCTATAGAATTACAGTAATATCTCTATAATGTGTACAATGCACTGTCCATTGATTGAAAAGACTAATGTAATTCTCTTGTTTGAAAGAGTGGGACATTTAGTTTATAGAAGGTTTTATTCTGTCAGTCCTTTCCTGCTAATTTAATCTTTAGTTTGCCTTTTCAATTCCTGCAGGTGCCACATATCCTGCTGGTTGGCCCAAGTGCAATCTCCCACTGGGATTTTTACTCAGCCAGGTGTCATGGGCTGCCACACTGAATGACACGCACTAAGTAGAACCTGTTCAGAATAATATTTGCATTATGGGTTTTGCTTAAGAGTCAATGTGTTATAAGATGGCATTGAAGACCCTATAATACTGACTAAGCATTTCCTATACTTCTGCATCTCTTATCCTAACTTACAACTGACTAGTCATATGGGCCTCCCGCAGGTAAACCTAATGACTCCATAGCTCTAGAGCCTATATCCCCACACACCTTTTACCATAAAGCAAGCATTGTCTTTGATTGTCCCATCAAGCCTAATCCCGCTCACAGTGTGATACTTGTTTCGCATAATTGCACTAAAGAAACCAAAAAAGCATTATGTGTTTTTCTTGCTCTATTTTTTTTTTACAAAAATGACGTAGGTCATTTTGATGGAAAGGTCACTGTATTTATTGCACTAATCCAACATTTATGGATTTTTCCCAAGAAGAAAAAAAAATACCTCAATCTTGCATGTTTTCATCCTTTTGTGTAACATGAAGGTCCTGTCCAAAGCTAGAAGAAATCTTTGTAATAACCACCATTAGCATTATATCAAATCAAAAGAGTCTCTTGGCTAATATTGAAATTGTTATAATTTGGAACTTTTAGTACTTCTGCCCCTGCTGTTTTAAATGATGTAATTTACTGTACATATTCACGCATGCTACTTTTATGTGTTATTAACTTGTAGAGAAAGTTTGCGCTTCTGCTATATGAAGTATATGTTTTACTTACCTGGGGAACACAACTAATGAATTCTGTCAACTATATGAAAGGGTCAGAAAAAAATGTTTATTGTGGTCATAGTCTTTAAAGAACACCTTGCAGATCTACAAAAAAGCCCTTTTAAAGATAGATTTTTTTTGATACCCATACCTAATAGTTATAAAGGCAAAAGCTTTGGCAGAACTTTATATTACTCAGGTTCCTTGTGAAATAACAAACATTCACAAAAAAATATTAGATTTAATGTTTGTATTTGCAGTACATTTTGTAAATAAAAAGATAAGGACTTAAAAGTTAACACGCCTAGGGATAGTGCGTCGTTAGAGCTCTGGTTAACTGTTTCACAAAATAAAAAAAGTTTCACAAAACACATAAAAAATACAAGTAATGTTACACTCATAAAAAACACTGTCTGGTTTATTTTATTTTTTTAATTACACAAAAAAAAGTTATAAGGACTCAAAACATATGAGGTCTCAGCTGTTAGGGAAAAAAGCAGGCAAAGGGCTTAAACATAGAGATATAAACATATACATGTCTATATATATATATATATATTTATATATATATATATATATATATATATATATATATTATATAATATATATATATGTCTGTACATAGGTATTTATGTATTTTATTTGTATATATAGTATTTACAGACATTACAGTATATACACTTACAAACACATAATTACATTATTACACACACACACACACATATATATATATATATATATATATATATATATATATATATATATATTATATATATATATATATATATATATATATATATATATATAAAATATATATGTGTGCATTAGAGCCCTTTGCAGTTAAGTAGATGAAAAAACATAAAAGCCGCCTATTTATGCAATATCATTTTTGATAAAAGTGTTTATACTATTGCACTTTTACTGTAAACTATTTTACATTCAATGTTCGGCACATATCAGAATATGTTATATGTATTTTTAAATAGATATTCCTATATATATCTGTAATTATCTATACCTATATATATCATGTATCCATATACAGTATATATACAGTATCCCACAAAAGTGAGTAGACCCTCACATTTTTGTAAATATTTTATTATATCTTTTCATGTGACAAACTGAAGAAATGACACTTTGCTACAATGTTAAAGAAGTGAGTGTACAGCCTGTATAACAGTGTAAATTTGCTTCCCCCTCAAAATAACTCAACACACAGCCATTAATGTCTAAAACCATTGGCAACAAAAGTGAGTTCACCCCTAAGTGGAAATGTCCAAATTGGGCCCAAAATGTCAATATTTTTGTGTGCCCACCATTATTTTTCCAGCACTGCCTTAACCCCTCTTGGGCATGGAGTCTCACCAGAGCTTCACAGGTTGCCACTGCAGTCCTCTTCCACTTCTCCATGACGACATCACGGAGCTGGTGGATGTTAGAGACCTTGCGCTCCCCCACCTTCCGTTTGAGGATGCCCCACAAATGCTCAATAGGGTTGAGGTCTCAGAGACATGCTTGCCAGTCCATCACCATTACCCTCAGTTTCTTTAGCCATGCAGTGGTCATCTTGGAGGTGTGTTTGGGGGTCGTTATTATGTTGGAATACTGCCCCTGTGGCCCAGGATCTGAAGGGGGGGGGATCATGCTCTACTTCAGTATGTCACAGTACATGTGGATTCATGGTTGCCTCAATGAACTGTAGCTCCTCAGTGCGGCAGCACTCATGCAGGCCCAAACCATGACACTCCCATCCAAACTTGTCTAGAGCCTATATCCCCCACAACCTTTTACCATAAAGCAAGCATTGTCTTTGATTGTCCATCAAGCCTAATCCGCTCACAGTGTGATACTTGTTAGCATAATTGCACTAAAGAAACCAAATAGCATTATGTGTTTTTCTGCTCTGTTTTTTTACAAAAATGACGTAGGTCATTTTGATGGAAAGGTCACTGTATTTATTGCACTAATCCAACATTTATGGATTTTTCCAGAAGAAAAAAAAACAAACGTCAATCTTGCATGTTTTCATCCTTTTATGTAACATGAAGGTCCTGTCCAAAGCTAGAAGAAATCTTTGTAATAACCACCATTAGCATTATATCAAATCAAAAGAGTCTTTGGCTAATATTGAAATTGTTATAATTTGGAACTTTTTAGTTCTTCTGCCCCTGCTGTTCTTAAATGATGTAATTTACTGTAATATTCACGCATGCTACTTTTATGTGTTATTAACTTGTAGAGGAAAGTTTGGCGCTTCTGCTATATGAAGTATATGTTTTACTTACCTGGGGAACACAATAATGAATTCCTGTCAACTATATGAAAGGGTCAGAAAAAAATGTTTATTGTGGTCATATCTCTTTAAAGAACACCTTGCAGATCTACAAAAAAAAGCCCTTTTTAATAGATATGTGCGATTCAGTTTGGTCCGAATCGAAATTCGGCCGATTCGGATCGATCCGAATTTCCGAATTGCAGTAGTGCCGAATCTACCGAATAAATCCGAATCGATTCGAATTTATTCGGTAGATTCGGATGGCCGTGTATTACACTAGTATTGTACAGTATACTAGTGTAATACACTAGTATACTGTACAACACTTACCGAAAATCCGAATTTTTGCCGAATCCGAAAGAATCCGAAACGAATTCAAACGAATTTTTTCGAATTTGAATACTATCCGAAACGAATTTCGAATTGGTCCGAATTCAATCCGAACCCAACCAACTTTTTTGACGCGCACAAGTCATACTTTTTAATGATGGATTTTTGTGATATCCATATCTATAGTTATAAAGGCAAAAGCTTTGGCAGAAACTTTATATTACTCAGGTTCCTTCGTGAATAACAAACATTCACAAAATATATTAGATTTAATATTTGTTTTTTGCCAGTACATTTGTAAATAAAAAGATAAGGACTTAAAAGTTAACACGGCTAGGGATAGCGTGTCGTTAGAGCTCTGGTTATACTGTTTCACGAAATAAAAAAGTTTCACAAAACACATAAAAAATACAAGTACAGTTACACTCATAAAAACACTGTCTGTTTATTTTTTTTTTTTAAATATTACACAAAAAAGTTATAAGGACTCAAACATAAAGATATAAACATATAAATGTGTATATATATATATATATAAAAATAAATATATATATATATATATATATATATATATGTCTGTACCATGGTATTTATGTATTTATTTGTATATACTGTATATGTATTTACAAAAATACAGTATATACACTTACAAACACATAATACATATTACACACACACACACACACACACACACACATATATATATATATATATATATATATATATATATATATATATATATATATATTATATATTATAAATATATGCATTAGTGCCCTTTGCAGTTAAGTAGATGAAAAAACGTAAAAGCCTATTTATGCAATATTCATTTTTGATAAAAATGTTATACTATGCATTTACTGTAAATATTTTACATTCCAATGTTCTGCACATATCAGAATATGTTCTATGTATTTTAAATAGATATTCCTATATATATATATATTATATATATATATATATATATATATATATATATATATATATATATATATATAATATATATATATATATATATATATATATATGTGTAAATATCTTTACCTATATATAATCATGTACTCCATTTCCAGTATATATACAGTATCCCACAAAAGTTAGTACACCCCTCACATTTTTGTAAATATTTATTATATCTTTTCATGTGACAACACTGAAGAAATGAAACTTTGCTACAATGTAAAGTAGTGAGTGTACAGCCTGTATAACAGTGTAAATTTTATGTCCCATCAAAATAACTCAACACATAGCCATTAATGTCTAAACCGTTGGCAACAAAAGTGATTACACCCCTAAGAGTCCAAATTGCCCAAAGTGTCAATATTTGGTGTGACCTCCATTATTTTCCAGCACTGCCTTAACCCTCTTGGACATGGAGTTCACCAGAGCTTCACAGGTTGCCACTGGAGGTCCTCCTTCACTCCTCCATGACGACATCACGGAGCTGGTGGATGTTAGAGGACCTTGCGCTCCCCCAGCTTCGTTTGAGGATGCCCCCCAAATGCTCAATAGGGTTGAGGGCTGGTAGCATGCTTGTCCAGTCAATCACCATTACCCTCAGTTTCTTTAGCATGCAGTGGTCATCTTGAAGGTGTGTTTGGGGTCGTTATTATGTTGGAATACTGCCCTTGCGGCCAAGTCTCTGAAGGGGGGGGAATCATGCTCTACTTCAGTATGTCACAGTAACTGGGTGCATTCATGGTTGCCTCAATGAACTGTAGTTCCTCAGTGCCGGCCCGCACTCATGCAGGCCCAAACCATGACCACTTCCACCAAACTTGTCTTTCTACTCCTTGTAATGTCTGGAAAAAGACAAAATAAGCAGTCGGACCACAGCTGCTGATATATAACTTTAAGAGGGTGTTGCTGAGCGTTTGTAGCAGGAGGTTACATAAATATTACCCCTTAGTAATAGTAAGATCCTAGCAGACACACAGTAAGCGTTTCATATGAGATAAACAGGTAGCAGCAGATATAACTATGGCTGACGCAGCTTAAATATATATGGTATTCAGCAGTGTACCTTTACTGCTTGTAATCACATAGTAAATATAGAGATGTTATAAATGCGCATAGAGAAATAATGTGTGGCCAACAACAGGTTAAGTACTGCAGAGGTAAAACAGGTAATGCAATAAGACAGGAATATAGGTTATTAGAACTAATTATATGTGTGAAGTGATAAACTACTGAATCTAGGTACTGAGAGCTAGGGAAGAACCTCTTTGTTAAGGTACCCTTAGAGAGACACAGGAGCGTGTTAGACCGGTACACCGGTATCAGCATTTTGGAGAGCAGAGAGAGCTTGCTTGTTGCTGGCCCTTGGGCGGCAGTATCGGGCGTGTGACTTCACAGAGGCCGAAGTTCCGGAGAGTAGCGCAGCAGGTCTGTGAGCAGCAATTCAGGCACAGGCTGTCAGTTTGAGATGCGAGTGAACTCCAAGCAGTTTGGGAGGTCAGGGTGGAGCTTGGGTCAGAACAATAGTCAATACCAAGCACTGATTAGATGTTAGAGCTGGTATATTAAAGGAGATTTGTATGAAGAATTAAAGGGACAGTGGTAGACATATATCGGTAAATGAGTTGAAGTTGACAGGACACCCCCTCCAAGGAGCAGCACCGAAGTCAGGACCGAGGTCGATCCGGGGAAACCTCTGATGGAAGCGGGATATCAGCCTGGGAGCCGAGATGTTAGAAGAGGGTTCCCCAAGAGTTATGCTCAACCAGTGTAGTCTTTCATTTAATAAGATATTGAAGAACAGCCCTCATGAGTTCTACTGTCTAAAAATGTCCTCAACCTCATATTCCAGGTGGATCCACAGAGATAGGAGGTAATGTAGAATCCATACAGCGGGTCATGCACCTGGCGGTAGGGTTTCAGCAGGGATACGTGGAAGGTAGGGTGTATTTTCAGGGAGGTAGGATAGAGTGAGGCGGACTGCGTTACAGTTTAAGATCTTTTTGTATAGGAAAAGGTTCCTATGAAGAGAGGTGAGAGTTTTCTAGATGGCGTGGATAATCGAAGATTTTTTGTTGGAGAGCCAGACGAGATCTCCAACAGAGTAAGCAGGTGGAAGGAGTATGCCTTAGATCATAGTATTTTTTCTGTATGAGCTTCTGCGTCCTCAATAGCATGCTTAACAGTCGAATTAATGGTGGATGTTAGGTCAGATATGTGAGAATGGTCGGGAAGAAGATCAGGTAGGTATTGGAACGTTGGATGGAATCCATAGTTGATGTAGAAGGGTGTCTGTTTAGTGGTAGAGTGCACAGTATTGTTGAAGACGAATTCAGCATAATTCAACTGTTGGGACCAAGAATGTGATTATTATGACAATATGTTCGTAGAAACTGCTCCACCCATTGGTTGCACCGCTCCGTCTGTCCGTTTGTCTGAGGATGGTATGAGGAAGATAGGGATTTGTCAATGGAGAACTGTTTACAGAAGGCAGACTATAGAGAGCTAGTGAACCTGAGACCCACGATCAGTTAGTATTTTTCTGGGAAGACCATGTAGCTTAATGACATTAGTAAGTAAGAGTTGAATGGTTTCTGCAGCCGATGGGAGCTTGTGAAAAGGTATCAAGTGGAGCATTTTACTAAAAAGATCGACTACCACAAGAATAGTAGTGTTTTTTTCTGATTTTGGTAGATCCACTATGTAGTCTAAGGCGATTTCCTGCCAAGGTTTATCAGGAGTAGGTGTGATAAGTAGAGTCCCGAAGGGGTGGTCTCTTACTCCTTTTCGAAATGGTACAAGTTGGGCAGGTGTTTAAGAACTGAGTAACATCTGGTAGGATGGTAGGCCACCAGTAGGACCTCTGTAAGAGCTCCTTCGTTTTTTTCAACCCGCAATGTCCACCGAGAGGTGAGTCATGAGCGGACCGTAGTAGTTGATCTCGTAGAGAAGGGGGAATGTAAAACTTCTGTTTGTGGCAATAGACACCTTCGTTATTCTTTAGTAAGAGATGTAGAGGTTTCGATGGATCCTTGACTTGTTTCAGAACGTAGAATAGGTAGTGAATCTATCAAGAAGAGAAGGAAATTATTTTCTGAATAACGTGCCGGTCGGAGGTGTGTTCTACTGAGGTGTGTGGTATCCGAAGAGAGAGCATCTGCTTTCCCATTTTGCTTGCGGGTCTGTAAGTGATGAGGAAGTTGAATCATGAGAAGAAGAGATTCCAACGGACTTGGCGAGCAGAGAGTGTTCTAGTGGATTTAAGAAATTGCAGGGTTCCTGTGATCCGTGTACACTATCGTAGGTGTTGTGGCTCCTTCAAGTAGGTGTCTCCATTGTTCAAAAGCGGCCTTTATGGCAAGGAGTTCCTTTTCACCCACAGGGTAATGTCTCTCTGCAGAGGTCAAAGTCCTGGAGTAGTAGGCTACTGGGTGCAGTGGTTGTTGGTGAGTCTCTCTTTGGGAGAGAATGGCACCAAGAGCAAAGTCAGATGCATCCACTTCGAGAGTAAATGCGAGTTCAGTGTTAGGGTATCTGAGGATAGGAGCAGATGTTAAAAACTTGTTTTCAGTCTGTCAAAAGCTCTTTGGTGGTATCGGACCAGACGAATTTTAAGTTTTGTTTTGTAAGATCAATGAGGGGTTTAGCCAGAATAGAATAGTTCCTAATAAATTTTCGTAAAAAGTTGGCGAAGCAAGAAAACTTTGAACTTGTTTTCTAGTAGTGGGAATAGGCCAATCTAGTACTGTTTTGATCTTATTTTCATCCATGCGTTATACCCATATCGGATATGATGTAGCCCAGAAAGGGAATACTGTTTACATGAAAGTACATGTTTCAGCCTTCACATATAATGAATTATTTTGGAGACATGTAAGAACCTGACGGACATGCATCTTGTGTTCAGAGAGGTTTTTGAGAAAATTAAGATGTCATCCAAATAGATAACCACATAAGTGTCTAGGACATCCTTGAAGATATCATTGATCAGGCTGCTGGAAGGTGGCAGGGGCATTGCAGAGACCGAATAGCATGACTACATATTCGTATAACCCATAAAGAGTACGAAATGCAGTCAGCCATTCGTTTCCTGCCCGCATCCTGATCAAATTGTATGCGCCCCTAAGATCTAACTTAGTGAAGATCTTGGAGCCCACCAACCGCTCAATTAGTTCTGGAATGAATGGTAGGGGTAGGTAACGGTTTTTTATGGTTTATTTTATTTAGCTGCCTATAGTCCACTATAGGTCTTAAAGAACTATCCTTATTTTTTACGAAGAAAATTCCTGCTGCTGCAGGGGAGGTTGATGGCCTGATGAAGCCTTTTTTTAGATTTTCATCGATGTACGATCTGAGGTGTAGTAATTCTGGTTTGGAGAGAGGGAAGATGTGTCCACAAGGTATGACTGCTCCAGGTAGTAGATCGATGGGGCAGTCATATGGCCTGTGTGGAGGGAGAGTCTCAGATTGAGTTTTACTGAAAACAACCCTGAACTCCGCATACTCAATAGGTACATTTGAATGTAAACTTTCTGAGGAAGGTTGCAACAGTAGATGTGGAAAGCAAGTAGTTTTGCAATACTCAGAACTAAATTGTAAGGAGAGAGATGACCATGATATCAGAGGATCATGTTGCCGAAGCCACTGTAACCCTAATATCAAAGGAAAATCAGGAGATGTAATAACGTCAAATTTTATGTACTCCCTATGATGACACTCTATTGACATCAGGATGGGACTGGTTTCAAAGATAACAGGACCTGTGGACAGGACCTTGCCATCAATCCCCCTCAAGTAAACAGGAGACAATTTCTTATGCAGGGGAATTTTATTAATTTCACAAAAGGTTACATCTATATAAGAGAGAGAGGCTCCAGAGTCAATGATCCCTTGAAGTGTCACCCGAGTTTGATCCCACTGTAAGACAAGAGGAATTTTGCAGTAATGAGAACATTTGAGAACAGTTTTTATTGAGGAAGGGGGAGTAAACAACTTACCTTTCTTTGGCGGGTTAAGTTGGGACAAGTCTCTGACCCCATGGTCTTCTGAAGCGCAATACATGCACAGGTTATTAGTGCGGCGTCTTATCTTTTCCTGAAAGCTCAGTGGTCCTCGTAGGAAGGTGATATCCATAGGTTCAGGTGGGGGTTTAGAATGTGCAGTAGGCAAATTTTATGTGGTTTTATGCCTATAAGCTGAGTCATGGCTACTTCTTTCATGGTGTCTTTCCCTAAGCCTCCTATCTATGCAGATACTGAGATCTATGAGTTGCTCAAGAGTAGGGGGTATTTGGGTATGTGATAGCTCATCCTTGATGGCTTCTGACAACCCTAAGCGAAATTGGTTTCGCAGGGATAAGTTGTTCCATTGGGTGTCAGGAGCCCACCTTTTAAATTCAGCGATGTATTCCTCAAACTCTCTTTTCCTCTGCTTTAGGGACCTCATAGCGTTTTCAGCAGTTGTTTAAAAGGGTCCTCATAGATTTGTGCTAGGGCAGAGAAAAAGGAGTCCAAGGAATTGAGAATCTCATTGTTGTGCTCTAAGAAGGTATTTGCCCATGCTCTGGGCTCAGCTCTTAGGTAAGAAATGGTTGTCATAACCTTTATCCTATCATTTGGATAGGTATAAGGTTTGAGGGTAAATAACAGATAGCAGGAATTCTTAAATTCTCTGAAAAATTTTCTATCTCCTGAAAAGGGTTCAGGAGCGCTAATTTGGGGTTCCTGGGGAGGGGGCTTTCTATCCACTACCTCCTTTATATATGTTTTTAAGTTATCATTTTCTAACTTAAGTGCAGTGAGACTTTCAGTTAACATGTCTACTTTAGTGGTTAATGTTTGAATGTGAGTTGACATATCAGTTGGGTCCATGTTTAATGTGGGCTTGGTATTCCTGTAATGTCTGGAAAAAGACAAAATAAGAGTCGGACCACAGCTGCTGATATATAACTTTAACAGGGTGTTGCTGAGCGTGTAGCAGGAGGTTACATAAATATTACCCCTTAGTAATATGTAAGATCCTAGCAGACACACAGTAAGCAGTTTAATATGAGATAAACAGGTAGCAGCAGATATAACTATAGCTGACGCAGCTTAAATATATATGGTATTCAGCAGTGTACCTCTAACTGCTTGTAATCACATAGTACTCTAGTAAATATAGGAGATGTTATAAATGCGCATAGAGAAATAATGTGTGGCCAACAACCGGTTAAGTACTGCAGAGGTAAAACAGGTAATGCAATAAGACAGGAATATAGGTTATTAGAACTAATTATATGTGTGAAGTGAAACTACTGAATCTAGGTACTGAGAGCTAGGGAAGAACCTCTTTGTTAAGGTACCTTAGAGAGACACAGGAGCGTGTTAGACCGGTACACCGGTATCAGCGTTTTGAGAGCAGACAGAGCTTGCTTGTTGCTGGCTTGGCGGCAGTATCGGGCGTGTGATGTCACAGAGGCCGAAGTTCCGGAGTAGCGCAGCAGGTCTGTGAGCAGCAATTCAGGCACAGGCTGTCAGTTTGAGATGCGAGTGAACTCAAGCAGTTTGGGAGGTCAGGGTGGAGCTTGGGGTCAGAACAATAGTCAATACCAAGCACTGATTAGATGTTAGAGCTGGTATTTAAAGGAGATTTGTATGAAGAATTAAAGGGACAGTGGTAGACATATATCGGTAAATGAGTTGAAGTATGACAACTCCTCACCTGGTTGCCGCCACACACGCTTGACACCATTTGAACCAAATAAGTTTATCTTGGTCTCATCGGACCACAGGACATGGTTCCAGTAATCTATGTCCTTAGTCTGCTTGTCTTCAGCAAACTGTTTGAAAGGCTTTCTTGTGCATCATCTTTAGAAGAAGCTTCTTTCTGGGATGACAGCCATGCAGACCAATTTGATGCAGTGTGTGGTCCTTCAACCTCTGCAGCAATGCTGGCAGCACTCATACGTCTATTTCCCAAAAACAACCTCTGGATATGACGCTGAGCATGTGCACTCAACTTCTTTGGTCGACCATGGCGAGGCCTGTTCTGAGTGGAACCTGTCCTGTGAAACGGCTGTATGGTATTGCCCACCGTGCTTCAGCTCAGTTTCAGGGTCTTGGCAATCTTCTTATAGCGTAGGCCATCTTTATGTAGAGCAACAATTATTTTTTTCAGATCTTCAGAGAGTTTTTTTGCCATGAGGTGCCATATTAAGCTTCCAGTGACCAATATAAGAGTGATAACAACAAATTTAACACACCTGCGACCTTGTAACACTAACGAGTCACATGACACCGGGGAGGGAAAATGGCTAATTGGGCCCACTTTGGACATTTCCATTTAGGGGTCTACTCACTTTTGCTGCCAATGGATTAGACATTAATGGCTGTGTGTTGAGTTATTTTGAGGGGACATCAAATTTACACTGATGTTTTGTTTCGTTCTTCAGCTTTCCACCTTCTTCGATCTCCTGGCTTTGCCACTCACAACTAATCTTGACTGATGCTATATAGATAATTGGTCTTTCTTCTATTCCTGTAACTACTTACAATAATGTTCAGGATTGTTTAGAAGAAATGTACTATGGAGAGTGTTTCTTGTTGACCTCTCTTAGTTAATGCTCATCAGATAAAACTGCAGAATAGGTTTTACTTCTATTTCTTTGGTTTCTGTGAATATGGTAAAGATTCTTAATGTTACCATATACGTGTATTATTAAACTAGTTTAAAGGGACATCAAACCCATTTTTTTTCTTGCATAATTCAGATAGAGCATGCTATTTTTAACAGCTTTCCAAATTACTTCTGTTATCTAATTTGCTTTGTTCTCTTGGTATAGTTGGTATATTGAAAATCATACCGAGGTATGCTCAGGAGCAACTATGCACTACTGGGAGCTAGCTGCTGATTAGTGGCTGCCCTTATATGCTTGTTGTCATTGGCTCACCTGATGTGTTCAGCTAGCTCTCGGTAGTGCATTGCTGATCCTTCAACAAGGATAACAATAAAATAAAGCAAATTTTATAATTGTATGCTCTATCTGAATCAGGAAAGAAAAAAGTTGAATTTGATATCCCTTTAAGAGTATAGCAACTCTAGGCAACATAAACCCTGGAACAATTTACATGCAAATGAACAGTAGTCTTTTCTCCTAAGGGATTAAAGGCCCAAGTTGTCATTAACTGTGCAGCCAACTCTTAACTTAACCACTAACATATACAGTATAACTTACATAACTTCAATAAACACAAGAGACATTTTGTGGGTGAAAGACTGCAAGTGGTCGTGTTTATTCAACATGACAACAGGTAACCGACTGTTAACTGGGATGGCGGCGCATTGAGTCACTGGTCTACTCAAGTTAAACAAGAGTTAAACAAGAGGTCAAGGCCCCGACCGGAATGTGCGTCAGAGCCCTTGGAGCTCTGCCCACTGCAATGGCACTCAGGGGCTTGCAGGGAGCCCCCATGACCTTGCCTACTCAAGAAGGACACCATAGGCCACGCCTAGAGTTTGTTGGCCCCTCCTTCCAGTGTTTTCATCACTCCACCCCGTTATTTACCGTTAGGTGTAACCCAGGGGCCAAGACCTCCCACCACAAGAGGCACCATGACAAAATGACTCTTGCCATCAACCCATGAATCCAATCACTACCACCTGGTGGGCCACCAGAGCAAGCCTTAAATTATTTAAAAACAAATCCATACCAACATCGTTCAGATGAACTCCGTCAGGTTTGAATACATTTTTCTTGTTGGCCGTAATATTGTCATGTCAAATCACAAAGCCGTTCGACTCACAACAAATCTTCCCACCACACAAATCACTTTCTTGAGGAAAACATGTGCCTCCAATGAAGATGTGCAACTACATTGGATCACCCTATCCTTACCCCTGGGACCAAGGCTCTAAGCCAAGCATAATTTTCATCAGCTCCAGAGCAGGAATAGCCCCTAAATCGTTCCCACCCAGATGTAACACTACAATATGTGGGACAACCTTCCAGCCATGTCCCGTCATACCCAACCAAATTAGTTTTGTACAAAAAACTGTGTCCCCAACCACTATTACAATAGCTAAATACTACCACAGCCCCTATGTAGAAAAAGGCCTAATATACAACTTAGATCTCCATCTACCCAACCTGCAAATGTTGTCACCCAAAACCCCACCAGTTGCCGCAGATGTGGCTGCATCTATACGAAAGGAGTGAGGCGCGATTTTAGCCGGGTCTAGCCCCGCACTTATTGCTGCTTTGCGCAACACTGTGTTAAATTGAAAACAAGACAATGATGTTCCATCTTCATGCACAAAAAATTTAATGCTGCCTGCCGGTCGAACCTTGAGATATTCTGACAACAATTTCACCGGACAGCACTCCTTTGTGGGCTGCGTACACAGCGATAGCCAAGCCCCCCATGTTTCCTGATCGACTTCGGACCTAGGTACGAACAACATTACAACCTTGTCATACGATTTGATGTGGCTGAACTGCACGCCTCTCCCCACGCTGGCTTTAGAAGGAGAAACTAATTCTCCCACCCATAGAGCCACGAAAAACGCCACCACATAAGCCGCTTTAACAGAGAAACCTCGAAATTCAACGTTCAGACAGCTGACAAGACCTGTAGCAGCTTTTGCAACCTCTCAAACATGATAGGTTCCCTCTGGTCGACCTCTTAATCTCTATACGCCCCCAGCCGTGCAAAATTTGGCGTACCAAAAGGAACCAGCAGGGTTTGCCGAACCCAACAGCCAGTATTTTTATTTCCTAAACAGAGCTGATTTCTTTAAGGCAATGCCCTATAAATGGTACTTTTAAGGGCCATTGGTAGTTTATTCTAGATTAGTTTTTTTATTTTAGGGTGTTTTTTATGGGTATTAGAATAGGAATAAATTTTTTATTTTTGATGATTTGTTTGTTATTTTGTGTAATGTATATTTTTAGGGTTTTTTTTTTTTTAGTAAAAGAGCTGTTTAACTTAGGGCAATACCCTACAAAAGGCTCTTTTAAGGGCCCTTGGTTAGTTTGGGGGGTGGGGGGTTGTATAGTGTTAGGGGGTGTTTGTATTTTTTTTTTTAGCAAAAGAGCTGTTTAACTCTGGGCAATGCCCTACAAAAGGCCCTTTTAAGAGCCCTTGGAAGCTTAGGTTTTTTTATTTTGGGGTGTTTTTTTTAAAGGGTATTAGAATAGGAATAATCTTTATTTTTGGGATAATTTCATTTTTTTTTGTAATGGTAGTTTTATTTTATTTTTTGTAATGTTAGGTTTTAGTGTAAGGCAGGATAGGTTTTATTTCACAGATAAGTTTGTATTTATTTTAGCTAGGTAGTTAGTAAATAGCTATTTACTAACTAGTCTACCTAGTTAAAATAAATACAAACTTACCTGTGAAATAAAAATAAAACCTAAGCTAGCTACAATGTAACTATTAGTTATATTGTAGCTACCTTAGGCCTAGATTTGGAGTTTGGCGGTAGATGGGCTGTTAACGCTACGCGGGCTTTTTTCTGGCCGCACCATAAAATTAACTCTGGTATCGAGAGTCCAAAAAAATGCTGCGTTAGGCTCCAAAAAAGGAGCGTAGAGCATTTTTACCGCAAATGCAACTCTCGATACCAGAGTTGCTTACGGACGCGGCCAGCCTCAAAAACGTGCTCGTGCACGATTCTCCCATAGGAAACAATGGGGCTGTTTGAGCTGAAAAAAAAACCTAACACCTGCAAAAAAGCAGCGTTCAGCTCCTAACGCAGCCCCATTGTTTCCTATGGGGAAACACTTCCTACGTCTGCACCTAACACTCTAACATGTACCCCGAGTCTAAACACCCCTACCCTTACACTTATTAACCCCTAATCTGCCGCCCCCGCTATCGCTGACCCCTGCATTATATTATTAACCCCTAATCTTCCGCTCCGTAAACCGCCGCAACTTACATTATCCCTATGTACCCCTAATCTGCTGCCCCTAACACCCGCCGACCCCTATATTATATTTATTAACCCCTAAACCTGCCCCCCACAACGTCGCCGCCAGCTACTTACAATAATTAACCCCTAATCTGCCGACCGCAAAGCGCCGCCACCTACGTTATCCTTATGTACCCCTAATCTGCTGCCCCTAACACCCGCCGACCCCTATATTATATTTTATTAACCCCTAATCTGCCCCCCTCAACGTCGCCGACACCTGCCTACACTTATTAACCCCTAATCTGCCGAGCGGACCTGAGCGCTACTATAATAAAATTATTAACCCCTAATCCGCCTCACTAACCCTATCATAAATAGTATTAACCGCTAATCTGCCCTCCCTAACATCGCCGACACCTAACTTCAATTATTAACCCCTAATCTGACGACCGGAGCTCATCGCTACTATAATAAATGGATTAACCCCTAAAGCTAAGTCTAACCCTAACACTAACACCCCCCTAACTTAAATATAATTTACATCTAACGAAATTAATTAACTCTTATTAAATAAATTATTCCTATTTAAAGCTAAATACTTACCTGTAAAATAAATCCTAATATAGCTACAATATAAATTATAATTACATTGTAGCTATTTTAGGATTAATATTTATTTTACAGGCAACTTTGTAATTATTTTAACCAGGTACAATAGCTATTAAATAGTTAAGAACTATTTAATAGTTACCTAGTTAAAATAATAACAAAAATTACCTGTAAAATAAGTCCTAACCTAAGTTATAATTAAACCTAACACTACCCTATCAATAAATTAATTAAATAAAATACCTACAATTACCTTCAATAAAACCTAACACTACACTATCAATAAATAAATTAAATACAATTTCTACAAATAACTACAATTACATAAACTAACTAAAGTACAAAAAATTAAAAAAGAACTAAGTTACAAAAAATAAAAAAATATTTACAAACATAAGAAAAATATTACAACAATTTTAAACTAATTACACCTACTCTAAGCCCCCTAATAAAATAACAAAGACCCCCAAAATAAAAAAATTCCCTACCCTATTCTAAATTAATAAATTAAAAGCTCTTTTACCTTACAGCCCTGAACAGGGCCCTTTGCGGGGCATGCCCCAAGAAAATCAGCTCTTTTGCCTGTAAAAAAAAACATACAATACCCCCCCCAACATTACAACCCACCACCCACATACCCCTAATCTAACCCAAACCCCCCTTAAAAAAACCTAACACTAAGCCCCTGAAGATCTTCCTACCTTGTCTTCACCTCAACAGGTATCACCGATCTGTCCTGGCATCCGGTGCTGAAGAGGTCCAGAAGAGGCTCCAAAGTCTTCCTCCTATCCGGCAAGAAGAGGACATCCGGACCGGCAAACATCTTCATCCAAGCGGCATCTTCGATCTTCTTCCATCCGGTGCGGAGCGGGTCCATGTTGAAGCATCCGACGCGGATCCATCCTCTTCGTCCGGTGTCTCCCGACGACTGACGGTTCCTTTAAGGGACGTCATCCAAGATGGCGTCCCTCGAATTCCGATTGGCTGATAGGATTCTATCAGCCAATCGGAATTAAGGTAGGAATATTCTGATTGGCTGATGGAATCAGCCAATCAGAATCAAGTTCAATTCGATTGGCTGATCCAATAAGCCAATCAGATTGAGCTCGCATTCTATTCTATTCCTACCTTAATCCGATTGGCTGATAGAATCCTATCAGCCAATCGGAATTCGAGGGACGCCATCTTGGATGACGTCCCTTAAAGGAACCGTCATTCGTCGGGAGACGCCGGAAGAAGAGGATGGATCCGCGTCGGATGCTTCAACATGGACCCGCTCCGCACCGGATGGAAGAAGATCGAAGATGCCGCTTGGATGAAGATGTTTGCCGGTCCGGATGTCCTCTTCTTGCCGGATAGGAGGAAGACTTTGGAGCCTCTTCTGGACCTCTTCAGCACCGGATGCCAGGACAGATCGGTGATACCTGTTGAGGTGAAGACAAGGTAGGAAGATCTTCAGGGGGCTTAGTGTTAGGTTTATTTAAGGGGGGTTTGGGTTAAATTAGGGGTAAGTGGGTGGTGGGTTGTAATGTTGGGGGGGGGTATTGTATGTTTTTTTTTACAGGCAAAAGAGCTGATTTTCTTGGGGCATGCCCCGCAAAGGGCCCTGTTCAGGGCTGGTAAGGTAAAAGAGCTTTTAAATTTATTAATTTAGAATAGGGTAGGGAATTTTTTTATTTTGGGGGTCTTTGATATTTTATTAGGGGGCTTAGAGTAGGTGTAATTAGTTTAAAATTGTTGTAATATTTTTCTTATGTTTGTAAATATTTTTTTATTTTTTGTAACTTAGTTCTTTTTTATTTTTTGTACTTTAGTTAGTTTATGTAATTGTAGTTATTTGTAGAAATTGTATTTAATTTATTTATTGATAGTGTAGTGTTAGGTTTTATTGTAGGTAATTGTAGGTAGTTTATTTAATTAATTTATTGATAGGGTAGTGTTAGGTTTAATTATAACTTAGGTTAGGATTTATTTTACAGGTAATTTTGTAATTATTTTAACTATTTTAGCTATTAAATAGTTCTTAACTATTTAATAGCTATTGTACCTGGTTAAAATAAATACAAAGTTACCTGTAAAATAAATATTAATCCTAAAATAGCTATAATATAATTATAATTTATATTGTAGCTATATTAGGATTTATTTTACAGGTAAGTATTTAGCTTTAAATAGGAATAATTTATTTAATAAGAGTTAATTTATTTCGTTAGATTTAAATTATATTTAACTTAGGGGGGTGTTAGTATTAGGGTTAGACTTAGCTTTAGGGGTTAATACATTTATTAGAATAGCGGCGAGATTCGGTCGTCAGATTAGGGGTTAATAATTGAAGTTAGGTGTCGGCAATGTTAGGGAGGGCAGATTAGGGGTTAATACTATTTATGATAGGGTTAGTGAGGCGGATTAGGGGTTAATAACTTTATTATAGTAGCGCTCAGGTCCGCTCGGCAGATTAGGGGTTAATAAGTGTAGGCAGGTGTCGGCGACGTTGAGGGGGGCAGATTAGGGGTTAATAAATATAATATAGGGGTCGGCGGTGTTAGGGGCAGCAGATTAGGGGTACATAAGTATAACGTAGGTGGCGGTCGGCAGATTAGGGGTTAAAAAAATTTAATCGAGTTGCGGCGATGTGGGGGGACCTCAGTTTAGGGGTACATAGGTAGTTTATGGGTGTTAGTGTACTTTAGGGTACAGTAGTTAAGAGCTTTATGAACCGGCGTTAGCCCATAAAGCTCTTAACTCCTGCTTTTTTCCTGCGGCTGGAGTTTTGTCATTAGAGCTCTAACGCTCACTTCAGAAACGACTCTAAATACCGGAGTTAGGAAGATCCCATTGAAAAGATAGGATACGCAATTGACGTAAGGGGATCTGCGGTATGGAAAAGTCGCGGCTGAAAAGTGAGCGTTAGACCCTATTTTGAGTGACTCCAAATACCGGCGGTAGCCTAAAACCAGCGTTAGGAGCCTCTAACGCTGGTTTTCACGGCTAACGCCAAACTCTAAATCTAGGCCTTAAGTTTTATTTCACAGGTAAGTATTTAGTTTTAAATAGGAATTATTTAGTTAATAATTGTAAATTTAATTTAGATCTAATTTCATTATGTTAAAGTTAAGAGGTGTTAGGGTTAGGTTTAGGGTTGGGGTTAGGGTTACGTTAGGGTTAGGTTTAGGGGTTAATATCGTTTAATTTAGGTTGTTGCGATGTGGGGGGCTGGCAGTTTAGGGGTTAATAGGTTTATTTAGTGGTAATGATGTGGGAGGCCAGAGGTTTAGAGGTTAATAACTTTATTTAGTTGCAGTGATGTTGGGGAGAGGCGGAATAGGGGTTAATAACTTTAATATAGTTGGGGCGACGTTGGGGTGCGGTGGAATAGGGGTTAATAACTTTAGTATAATGGTGGAAATATCGGGAGTGGCACATTAGGGGTTAATAATTTTATTTAGGTGGAGGCGATATTAGGAGCGGAAGATTAGGGGTTAATAACTCTAGGCAGGCATCGGCGATGTCAGGGACAGCAGATTAGAGGAGTTTAGACATGGGGTTTATGTTAAGGTGTTAGGTTTAAACTGTATTTCCTTTTTCCCCATAGACATCAATGGGGCTGCGTTATGGAGCTTTATTTTCTGCGATCTCAGGTGTTAGACTTTTTTTATGCGGGCTCACCCCATTGATGTCTATGGGGAAAGCGTGCACGAGCATGTCAAAACAGCACTTGTTTTTGGTGCGGTATGGTGCTCAAAATTTCCATATTGCCTGAGCAAGCTGTGTTTTTTTAAACTTGTAATGGCAGCGCTATAGGGGGTTAAATAACGCAACTTTTATTGCGTTCTTTACATCCCTATAGCACTCAAACTCGTAATCTAGCTGATACATATTTATGTATATATTCATATACATATATATTTTAACTTGCTGCTCATCACTGCACAACTTAACCCCTTCGCTGTGCTATTTCTCTTGCCGTGTCTCATGGCATGAAAACAATGATCCCATTGGAGCATATGGAAGCGCTTCCTCGAGAGTGCAATGCTTTCATGCAATGCAAATGCGAGGTCGCTTTCGCATTGCACCTAAATTGTGCGCTGGTATTACAAAGTGGAGTGCAAATATCGCTTTTGCCAAAGTGATGTTTTCCGCTCCACTTATAGGGGCATATTTATGAAGCTAAAGGCCACTGCTCCATAACTTGTCTGCCTGCTCTGAGGCGGCAGACAGAAATCAACCTCATCGAATACATATGCTGTCGGCATTCATCGATGTGCAGCAATGTGCAGTGGACATGATACGCCACTTTGTATCATGTCCGCTCGCACATTGTTAAATATACCCCATAATCTGGACCTAGTATCAGTTAATAGATGTATACTAGCAAAAAAAATTGCAAGGATGTGTATGTATCCCTTCTAGATCATGCACAGCCTGTGAAGATCTTCTAAAAAAAATTAATGGTTTACATGAGTGAGCTCACAAACAACATTGTTTCAGGCCTGTATACAACCCTTAATAATGTTATTATAATATTGTCTCTGCACATCTACAGTAATACTCAGGACTGGACTGGGAATGGAAAGCAGCCCTGGATAATTTGATTACCAGCCTTATTTTTTTCAATGAGTCAGCAGAATGCGCATCCCCCACCCCAATTTTTCTCAAAGGGGAAACTGGGATACTCATTCCCCCAATGTTTTTTTTCAGAATTAAATTTTATTAGTTTGTATTGAAAAAGTGATTGTTGTTATATAGGCACCCTACAACCCAATTGCTTCCACCCTTTAATTTGTAGCTTTCCAGCCTCATCTGCTGCAGCCCACCAGGAAATATCCTGGTATCCTGGTAGGCCAATCCGGCCTTGGTAATACTAATTAATTATTATCATTCATTACATAAATAAATGCTATTTTTAAAACATCATTTTATATAATTTCAGAAAATTGTGTAAACCTTTTATTATATCAACGTTCAAAACAATTTTGCATTGCCTGATAGATACCCAAATCGTAGATTCATTGCCTTATAGAGCACAGATGGAGTAGTTAATTTGTAAATAAAAAGTTTTCCAGGTGGAACAAATATTTAAACCTATTTTATCCTTTCAAATTACATATGGATTACACTGCTAATATTTTAATGAGCAATCAAAAGAAAATACAGCAAACATACATAATGAATTGTATCATAAAATGGTGTAACAGCAGGTTAAAGATATTGAATATTATTCATAAATTAAAATATATTTCATTTTTTATTTAAAAAAAATATTTTGTCACAAGGTCATCCATACTCTTAACAAAAATGGTTGAAAATCTTTACTACGTCTAATTCAATGATATTCTTGGAAAACATATTTGAAAAAGATTCTGTGGATACTTTTTCTGCTTTTCCATAAGGATAATAAACTAAAATTCTGTCCTTATAAACTGAAAATACACTGCAACACCCCACAAAGACTTCTTACTCATACAATTTTCCTCAGCTCTTTATTAATTTAACAAATTATGGCCTAGGTTTGGAAACTGGTGGTAACATAAAAATTCTACATAGACTTTAATGGCGATAAATGTTTTTACCACCAGTTTCCAGACTTTTTCAGACTTTTTGCTACAAGTTACGTATTCAATCCATGTTTTTTTTTTTTTTCAAAGCATTTTAGAAAATACGTTTAGTTTGCAGGTATATCGAAATATAGGTAAAAAGCACTATATGAAATGCAATTTTTTTTAAAAACATTTACACCTAGATTACGAGTTATAAGCGCTATAGGGAAATTAACAAACAAAAGTTGCGTTATTTAACCCTCTATAGCGCTGCCATTACAAGATTCTCAAACAGCCAGCTTGTGCATCCGATACGGTTGTTTTAAGCTCCATACCACACACATTTTAAGCGCTGTTTTAATGTGCTTGTGCACAATTTCCCCATAGACATCAATGGGGAGAAGGTGTCAGAAAAACTCCTGAAGCGCGGAATGAAAAGCTCTGTAACGCAGCCCCATTTATGCCTATGGAGAAAAAAAGTTATGTTTAAACCTAACACCTTAACATAAACCCTAAGTCTAAACAACCCTAATCTTCACCCCCGACATTGCCGGCACCTACATAAGGTTATTAACCCCTAATCTGCCACTCCCGATATCGCTGCCGCCAAAATAAAGCCATTGACCCCTAATTTTCCGCTCCCCATATCACCACTACTATACTAAAGATATTAACCCTTATTCCCCTGCACCCCAACATCGCCACCACTATAATAAATCTATTAACCCCTATTCCGCCGCTCCCTGACATAGCCGCCACTAAATAAATCTATTAACCCATAAACCTCTGGCCTCCCACATCACTACCACTAAGAAAATCTATTAACCCCTAAACCGCCTGCCCCCACATTGCAGCGACCTAAATTAAACTATATTAACCCATAAACCTAACCCTAGCGTAACTCTAACTACCCCCTAACTTTAACATAATTAAAATAGAGCTAAATCAAAGTTACAGTTCTTAACTAAATAATACCTATTTAAATACATACTTACCTGTTTTCAGGGCAATGGCTACCTTTTTTTAGAGTTAGGTTTTTTTTATTTTTGGGGGTTGCTTGGGTGGTGGGTTTTACTGTTGGGGGTGTCTTTGTATTTTTTTTTACAGGTAAAAGAGCTGTTTAATTTAGGGCAATGCCCTACAAAAGGCCCCTTTAAGGGCTATTGGTAGTTTATTGTAGGCTAGGTTTTTTTTTATTTTGGGTGGGCTTTTTTTTTTTTTTAAATAATTTTTGTTTAAGTAGAGATTAACAAACAAGATTCGCCCTTGAGCCATTGTTACATCAAAACAACTAATACATTGTCTATGAGCTAATATTGTCAACAAAACAAAATGCACATGCAGAAAGAAAATCACATATCAAATCTTAAAATGGTGATAGACAAGAGTTTAGGCGAGATAGAATAGAACTTCATTTTATATTATATAAATAATAAATAATCCTAGCCAATGAGACTTTGAAAACAAATTATTTATTTTGATATAATTGTAATGTTTTCAAGGCAATGCATAATATATCAGTCTCAGGAGAGATAAAAAGACCCGCTTGCTCACATCCACACAAACCCCATCCACCAAACACATCCGTACCACATACAGGATGAATAACCTATATACAAAAAGAAAAACAATCGTATAGAAAAAAGTATTAGATAAAGTAATATAATTCCCACCCCTAGGCGTCCCCAAGGAGTGAGAAAGGACAGTATCACCTGAATCACTTAATGATCAAAACAAATTTTTTAAATTGGTATTGCAACCATAAATGTACTATAAGTCCTCTGTATAGTCCAGAAATAAGAAAAAGGAATCAAATTATTTGTATCCAAGGTAAATTATAAAGTTGCAATGTTATGTCAAGCAACATTCTCCTCTGTATATTTCCCCATATGAAGTACCCGGTTCTCCTCTGGAAGCTCAGTAGACTTAAAAGCAGTCCATATAACTTTAATGTAGAAATATATGTGCAAACCGGTCTCACCCCGGGATAACAGAAAATTATGTATCAGTCCATATTACTTAAGGACAAACTGAAGACTTGAAAAAACTTAAAGAATATAAGCTGTTTGCCACACTGTGTAGTGAATCTCACAATGTCCTATTGTATTGAATCGCTGCAAAAGCAGTGCTTGGCGAGGTATACCGCTAATCCAACTTCACACTCTCTATTGAACCTTCACTCATGGAATATTACTAAAACCCAGCATATGAGGTTCCCACAGGTTATTGCTTATAGCCGACTTGATGTTGCAACCATCAGCTACAGAATGCCGTAAGTGTCGATATTACTCTTTCCAATATGAGCAAAAGCAGACAAACAGGTGTGGTGTTACCTTACTCAGCAAACGCCGGTATAGTTAATATTACCGTGAGACTCGTCACCGGAGAGATCTTCAGTGTGGAAATGGACCGCATCCCATCTCGCTACCTTTTACTTAAGCACGCTTCATGTGAACGGCAAACAGAGTGGCTTCAGCACCATTTTATATTATATTATTGACGGATGATCTCCACAATGCAATAGAAAACACTCTTTAAATTATCTGAGTCAAAGGTATCAGCCTGTGGAGAATTAGCATATGTATCGGCCACTCTTGTGCCGAGATATATAGGGGGGGTGGGAAGGTCAGCGGGCAAGAGCCGCTCAAGTATAAGGGGGAGGTGGAGGGACGGAGCTTTCCAACTGAGGCGGTGGAACTTATAATATGGTTGAGTATGAAATGGTTTCCTCGACTGTTAGATTACTACTGAAAATAATACTAGGGTTATTAGGTTCCTATTTCGGAGAAGTCAGCCAAACTTATTCCTGCCTATGTAGAGTAGGAGTATATACTATAGTGTGATGGGCATATTAGGAAATTAGTATACTGTGTAGTAAAGCAGTCTATAGGCTCAATAAAGGTCAGATATGGCCACTATAGGTACAGTTTTGTTTAACATCTTAATTGGCCATGTTTAAATATAGTTGCAGATATGGGTATGGAGACCAGGGATGGGCGTAGAGCTCAAAAAGGGAGTTTGACAGTTATGACTATGGGATACTCAATGAACGCCTTTCATTGTTACATGTGAAGAGTATAGTAATATGGGGACATAGTTATTCTAATAGGGGAGCAAATTAAAGGACATGTATAGGCTAAGCTTATGGTAATATTATCTATGTATATGTTTAAATAAAGGACTATTAGTAGGGAACTTATAATATGGTCGAGTATGAAATGGTTTCCTCGACTGTTAGATTACTACTGAAAATACTAGGGTTATTAGGTTCCTATTTCGGAGAAGTCAGCCAAACTTATCCCTGCCTATGTAGAGTAGGAGTATATACTATAGTGTGATGGGCATATTAGGAAATTAGTATACTGTGTAGTAAAGCAGTCTATAGGCTCAATAAAGGTCAGATATGGCCACTATAGGTACAGTTTTGTTTAACATCTTAATTGGCCATATTTAAATATAGTTGCAGATATGGGTATGGAGACCAGGGATGGGCGTAGAGCTCAAAAAGGGAGTTTGACAGTTATGACTATGGGATACTCAATGAACGCCTCTCATTGTTACATGTGAAGAGTATAGTAATATGGGGACATAGTTATTCTAATAGGGGAGCAAATTAAAGGACATGTATAGGCTAAGCTTATGGTAATATTATCTATGTATATGTTTAAAAAAGGACTATTAGTAGGGAGCTTAATATCTGGTAAAAGCCTAGTAACAGGTAGCATTCAACATGGCAACCAGAACAATTCCTGAAAATATTAAATAGGGGTCGGTATCTATCTAGGTGAGGAGCCTAGTTTATAAGTATATATATATATATATATATATATAATCAGTAAATATAGGCTGAGCCGAGAGTCACATACATATATCTACTCCAAATTACTGTTAATGAAGAATATGATATCTAGGTCCCTGCTATGATGAGGACGATCTGCTGTATGTAAGTATGGGTCTTTACAAGCTCCAAACCTTGGTTCAATTAATGAACAAAAAATATCATCGGGAGCATTTTGCGTCCGAGTATCTTTGTCCAGGATGCTAACTTTTGCATATTCACCATGCTTGCTACAGTGCCAGCTGTCATGAAGTATAAGTAGATTCTAGCAAGGGGCTCTAGGGGAAAGATACAATGTACCCATAGGACCACTGGTTTGCAGAATATACAGACCTAAAAACTATTAAGTACTATGGGCGGTATGTTAGACATAGCAGAAGCTAGAGAATCTTGCCATTGTAAACTTGTAATACAGTACTTCATACTAGAACCAAAATGGGGTGTTACCCATTGTGGATCAAAAATAAATAGCAGAGGTGTAAACAGAGCCATGTCTAGTTTTGTAGGTAATGGGTAACTAAGAGGGAGGGATTAATGGGGAAAGCAGTGAGAGAGATTATCCTTTGACTTAGAAAGAAGGGGTCCTCATTCTGAGTAGCATAGGAAGTTCTAGAGCAAACCACATACATGAAACATAATACATATCAGATAAGTCAAATCGTTATGGCCTAAGGTATTGGTGCATATCCCTTCCATAGGATAACATTCTATACTAGGACATTGTGTAAATTGATTTAGCTAGGACAACATAGCTATGTATATGAAGGTATATGAAAATATGTAACTAATACTATGTACATAGACAAAGAGGGCCTCAAAACATATGTAAGCCTATTAAGATAACAGGTATAGTTAGACTAATATGAAGCACAGCACACATAACACAAGAGTATAGGTTAGCCATATATATATATAAAAAAACAAACAAACAATATAATTCCCCAATGTAGAAAACAGTGACTCGTCTTCTAGAGAGCAGTCTATTATGAGATGGAGATCTAATATATTCCAATAGTAGGGGAATATGGCTGAACGGTATTAATGAACATAGCCCATCACTGAACAATCTCTTTCCAATGGCAAGGAATATCTATATAACCTCTATTTTCACTGAGTTTTGATGAAATGACACTGGGCTGTTATGTTACATATGATAGATAGAGGGAGTCTTAAATGGAACGGCGCTCTAGTACGAGCAAGGTCTTGTGAGTAATGCTCGATATGTTCTGCCGCAACTGCACTATCTATTGGTGAGCCACATAAAACAGCCCGATAAGTATGTTCATTATGAAAGCACTGAGCAGTGGTGGCGAGATCAATAGTGGGTTGGGAATAAGAGGTTCTGTACGCAATCTCTTTAACATTTTAATGTTACATATAATATGCTAGCACTATTATCATAAATATTGGCAGTACTAACCATTCACAACTCTGTCAAGTGAAATTACATATGGTCTCTCTCAATTAGCATACATGAAGTGCATTAAGATGGATCCCAGTATAAAAATGAGTGTTACTAAATGTATAGCGCTCCAAACCACATGGCTTACTGGATAATCATCACATTCTTTTTTAGAGTAAATTAGTTGCTATAGTATAGAGCGATCAGAAAGATAACATCAAAAACAATAAACATGGAAATCAGTTAGATACAGGTAAATGGAACAGTGTTAACAGTGGAAGTCCACAACATAATAAGGGTATGGATAGGGATCAATAAGTGAAAAGTTTGATGAAAGAAAGTCTCAAAAACCTTGAGGTTTCAACTGTCCCAGACATCAGGGATCTCCGTTGCTTCAGCCAACTCCTACCGCCTGTTTAGGTTTAAGGGTTACCTGTCCGATAAGTCTCCATTGTAATGCCGTGGCCGCTGACAGATTAGTATCACATGGCATCTCCCAGTCCGTTTTTGATCCTAATCTGCCGCTTCTCATATTGCCGACTAGGGTATTGATAGGGGCAAACCGTGTCACCTCATGTGATCCCTTTTCAGCAAAAGCATGCATTGCATCAGCCTGCTACAGAATTGATCTGATACTTTTGGCTCTTGTTTCATAGGCTTCAGACATGCAGTGAGATCGATTTGAGTAAAAATCTAAAGCTGGAGTGCTTGGTAAGTGCCGGTCCTTGATGTCGCGGGGTACTACTACAGTTATAGACGCCTCTGCTTGGGTATGCTGTGTGTCAGAATAGAATGGCCCCTCAATGTTCAGCACATCCCACTTAGCCGATCTATTGAGCGGATCAGATGTTCGATCTGGATTACAGGAACTCACTTTCTCTATGGATACCGCAGAGGGGGTTGCTTCAATATCTTTAGAGTCGGATGTAGTTATAGTGCAGGCTCTGAACCGTCGCACTTGCTCTGCGCTTCTGGTTGTAGGATTCGACATTGGTATGCAGACAGATAGTAGTGTTAAGAGGTCCCCTTTCAAACACTGATAATGTCTCTCCAAGATCTGAGTGGTGCGGCGTTCCCATAAGTTCAGTGCTTCCATATTTTGTTGTGCTTGGTTAGATATAGGCGCACTCCAGTGACTCCACGTGGCGTAGTTTTAGGACAAAAAGTTCCCAGCCGTGTATGTTCAAACTGACTTATCTCTTTCTTGAGGAGAATAGTGGATCAAGCTTGTAGTCTGGTGTGTCATCATAGTTATATAGATCAATTGTGTATAATTGAAGACATATATTTATATCCAAAAGCCCGGAGCTCCCTGAAAACACGTCTGGCTGCCTCTGTGGTCAGCTCCGCCCCCCGGCTTTTTTATTTTTATATGGCTATTAGATTAGGTGTAATTCTTTTTTATTTTTGATAATTTCGTTTGTTATTTTGTCTAATTTAGTATTTGTTATTTTGTCTAATTTAGTATTTTTTATTTTTTGTAATTAGATTATTTGTAATTTTTATTGTAGTGTTAGGATTTTGTTTAATGTGTATTTTACTTTTCTTTTATTAGTATTTAGTTTAATTTTAGTTTAATAATTATATTAATTAAATTGTTAGTTTAAACTTATTTTTTTTTTTTTAATTTGACAGGTAAGTTTTAATTTAATTTAAAATAGGGTAATTGTAATTTTAATATAGTTTAGGGGGGTTAGGGGTGCGTTAGGTTTAGGGTTACTAGTTTAAATTAGTTTATTGCGATGTGGGGGGCTTTTGATTTTGGGGTTAATAGTTTAATTTAGTATATTTTGTTGTGGGGGGCTTGCGGTTTAGGGGTTAATAGGTTTATTATAGTGGCAGCGGTGTAGGGCTTTATAACTTTAGTATAGTAAGGGTGAGGTGGGTGGACGGCAAATAAGGGGTTTATAATATTTAAATAGTGTTTGTGATGAGGGAGGGCGGCAGTTTAGGGGTTAATAACTTTAGTATAGTGGTGGCGATGTCGGGGATCGGCGGAATAGGTGTTAATAATTTTTATTAGTGGCGGCGATGTCGGGAGCGGCAGATTAGGGGTTAATAACTTTAATATAGTGTTTGCGATGCGGGAGGGCCTCGGTTTAGGGGTTAATAGGTAGTTTATGGGTGTTTAGTGCACTTTGTAACACTTTAGTTATGAGTTTTATGTAACAGTTTTGTAGCATAAAAATCATAACTACTGCTCTCAGATTGCGAAATGGATCTTGTCGGTATAGGTTGTAACGCAAGCTTTTTAGCCTCACCACAAAACTTGTAATGGCTGCGCTATGGAAGTCCCATGAAAAAAACGTCATTTTTACCAGTGTGAGACTGACGTTGCGTTACAGGTAAAAGGCTTACGGTACAGCTATACCGACAAGACTTGTAATGGATGCAGTGCTTTTTTTTTTTTTTTTTTTTATTTTATTGAGGTTAAAATAGCATATATACAATAGTCTCATCAACAGGTTACACTTCACAACATACGTTATACAGACATGACATTTTGGGCACCTCAGTTTTTTAATCTTATAAGTTCGCATAGTCCTCAGACAAACAGGACCAGTCGGGGGCCCAGAAATTGAGTAAAGCGATTGAGGACATGTTGATGGAGATAATAGTGAAAATTGCAGCTTCAGCATAAATCGAATAAATACAGATTATGGAATGAACACATTATACCAAAACAGTGAAATATAAGGAGGGCACCAAAGCAACTCTATAATCAGCAGTTATTACCAGTGAGGTGCAAAACAATCCACAGTTATTATTTGAATCCAAATAATCTATTAACACTGAGCAGTTATAGGGGCATAAACATTGCTAAAACTATTATCATGGGTACACTTCAGAGAAGCAGGAAATCGTAAATAAATTTGAGTTTCCTGTATTGGAACCCCGAGAGCCATGCTACAAAAATGCAGGGAAAGACTGGAGCATGACTCTGCGGGTTGGACAGAGACTACTATACTCTGTCAAAAGGTTATGCGGAGGAAAGGAATCAACCCTAACAGCACAAGAATGGTGGGGGGGCGGAGGGTAGTCTGGAAATAGCATAGCCTTCAATTGTCAATTTTCATACCCAACAAGGTAAACAACCCCGGAGTAGACATAGAAATACGAAACACACAGAAGGCTATATAAGCTTTAGTGTCTGCATAAGTGATTGCTTCAAGCCTATGTGGGGGCTATGCTATAGCTAACATGGTCTAACTGCTTTGAGGAACATAGAATAATAATATAACAACTTAACGTTATTTAAAACTGAACACAAGGGTAATGGGTAAGTGAGACTCACAAATCTACGTGGTAGAGACCAAATCAATCTACCAAAAAGTCATTTTAACTAAATAATATACCTATAGCTCAGGATAGTAAATAGCACACAGATAATATGTACGACCGGTAGGTCTTTGAATCCAGTTCCCTAAACTAGAGTATAGAGTAAGCTGTGTAAATTTTATTTGCTATGAGTAATGAGAAACTAGGCTTTTAGTTAATTATACCATATATTCATAAAGTAGGTTGATGTCATACTCCTTAACAGAGCTGTAGGACCGCTTAATAAAGCTCACAAGTACACCCTAAGCAAGGGCTGGGCGCTATTAGTGGTCTTTCTGCATAACTATATAAGCTGTGGGGCCAGTCTCAAAGAAGACTATGTGCTCAACTAAATGAGGGTTCCTAGACCAGTGTGTGCTGCTAAGTAGAGAGATATCAATAATATTAGCTAAACATATCATAGTCACTTGAAGTTAACTCATAGGAAACTACCTGCGCCAAAGTTAGTCATTTATCCATAAGGCTATGTGTCGTAAGCTTACAACTATAGAATGGTAGACATCACCACAGAACCTCCAATGAGCCCATAGTAGCGTATCATGCTGATATTTTCTCCTGTTTCCTAGAGCTCTATGGGTGCTTGAAATACTACTCTGTCTTATAATAATTAACAAAGAGAGGTCTAGAGACAGATAGCAATAATTTTCCAAATAAGAGGAAGACATAACAATTACATGCCTAGGCCAGTGGTAGTTAATTAGAATAAAAAGTCTCACATCTCCACTAAACTAGAATATACTAGGATTGCTGGGGTCATAAAGCAAGATGAATGCAACGTCAAGTCAGCAAGTGCAGACCTCCCAATCCTCATGTAGGACTGCAATTACAGGGCAAAGTTCTCTTGTCTGGACTTGGCGATTGCTGTAGAAATGACCCACTACACAAACCTAGAGTTTCAGTATATACATTCAGCCCACACCAGCTTTCACACAGTGCGTTACCCCAAAAAGAGTCTCTTGTAATGTGGCTAGCTGCCACGGGCCATAATCAGTGCAGGGCCTCGGGTCCAGCAGGGTGTTGACAACTAGCTTCCTCCATAAATGTAGCCGGGCTCTCTCCATCATTGTTCCCCCCTTCCAAAACTCAGTCCTGTTCTGTTGAGGTATGGCCTCACAGCAGTCCCCATGATCTTGGATAGCCTGTACATATAGTGGCTTAGAGATGAAGAGGTTCTGCTGAGCACCAGAGCAGCGTGAGACATGATATCCACTGGTAAGCAAGTTTACTGCCGCAGTCGCAACTTCCTGAGCAAACACAGGTCCGGGCCGGTCACTCAGTGTCTCTGGAGCCTCTTCTTCAAAGGCCCTCGCAGCCGTTACTTTTGTCAGGCGGTCACATATCCTTTTGCTTCGGAGGGTCAGCCGCACTTTCTCGGGCAAATACATTCGGTGGGTACCTACTCCTGATATGGGCCGGGGCAGCGTCAAGACGGGAGGCGAATTCTGTGGGAAGATGTCTGGCGAAAGTCTCCAGGGTGACTGTTTCATATGGTTCAAGGGCCATAGCCTCTCGCTCAAGCCGCCCACCTTCAGCTCGGTCCGGACCCTGAGCTCTGCTGACCTCTATATGTGGGTCAAGTCGGCTCATCAGCCAGTAGCCTAATTGTCAAAAAGGGCTAGGATAGCCATGCGGTGATCCTCCATAATCCTCTCAGGTCTCAAAAGGCCCCAGCACAATCTAGCCGCGACAGCAGAGCACCCTTTATTAGTCTTTGGGAGCTCACTGTGGCCTTTCCTCGGGTCTAATTGAAGTCTCCTAGCTGGTCGGATGGTAGGTACCTGGCTTCTGATGGATTTATTCTTTTGCTGGAATCCTTCCGGCCCGGTATAGGCCGCATCCCCGGGCTATCTTAATTTCAGTCTGGTCCTGGGAACTGGTCCGCCCAAAAGTCGCACACAAACAGCTGAAATTTGCCCAACTGCTTCCCAGGTGCACCTAGGAGCACATAAGGCTGGAAATTTGGTTTTCTTGTTGCCAGAACATAGTTTAAAATATCTATTTCTATGTTTTTTATCAGGAGCTCCAGCCAAGAAGTTCCTCTCAGCTTGCTGGCTAGCTCCGCCATGCGGTGCTTTTTTAACGCTGAAATTACCATTTTTTTTTCAGTGTTAAAAAACAAACGCAAAACTTGTAATCTAGGTGTCTAGATCTAGGTTATTTTTTTATAGAGTACATGGTAATAAAAAAACACATGCATATGTTATTTCTTAAATATTTCAAACATACACTTTATAGTTCCACATTTAGCATTACTCCACCTGAAGATTATATACCTATGCTGTTCAAATTTTCTAAAATTACTAATTGCATAGTAGAAGATATAATGCATTATTTATTGAACTTTTGGACCATCTTTAAAGTGGTGGTAAACACTACCTATATTGAACGTAATATGAAATAATCGTTGTTTAAGAAAATGTGTATTGGCACCTTTATTTTATAGCAGTATCGTACCTAGAAGGGTTAAAAATAGACAGCTATTTATTAGACTCGCTCCCACCACTGCCATCCCACTTAGAAAAAAATCATTTTTACCAAGAGGTGACGTATTCACTGCTCATTCAATGTTTGTCTGATTCTTGCCGCTTGTCTCACACAAACATTAGATAAAAGATGTATATGTCCGCACTTAAAAAACGTTTTTTTAAGGGGGACAGCAGTAATGGGGGCAAGCCTACTAAACATCAAACTATTTTTATCTCTTCTAGGTACAATGTTGCCATAAAGTAAAGATGTCCATACCCATTTTTTAACAGCAATTTTATATTTTACGTTTAGTATAGGCTTTATTTACCATCACATTCAGTTTATGCAGAAAATGAGTAGAAGCAAAATTTCTAGCATAACAAATATTAGAAAAATTCTAAAGCTCTACAAACCATTTACAATGTATGCATACTCCTACCCTGTCAAAATTAACTCAGTGTAGTTAAAAAATAAAATATATGAATCAAAAGTCATTCTATGTGATTTGGCAAAATCCCATCTATATTTATGCTTACTTATTTTCCTAGTTTCTGGACACACTTAGGCCCCTAGTTATCAAGACGTCAATCTGAAATACGCTGGAATTCCGCAGCGTATTTGTGGCGAGGCTGATTCGCCTTAGTTATCAAGCCCTAGACACCGGCAAAAGTAGAATATAGTGACGTAAGCTTCGATCCGCCGGACTCAGTCCGACACAGATCGATTCTTACGTCACTCCAGATGTTCCACACACAAGTTCGGCACAATCCGACTACTTTTGCTAGTTATCAAAAAACTAGCAGGTACGCTTGGCACTTTTCCGGCCCAGCGTACCTGGTTTTCAAATGGGAGTCTGACCATAGCGAAAGTTCATGTTCGCTGCTGCCAGACATCCCATTGATTCCTATGGGAAGTGTCTACACCTAACACCCTAACATGTACCCCGAGTCTAATCACCCCTAATCTGTCCCCCCTACACCGCCGCAACTAAATAAATGTATTACCCCCTAAACCGCCGCTCCCGGAGCCCACCGCCACTATAATAAATATGTTAACCCCTAAACCGCTGCTCCCGGTCCCCGCCGCAACTATAATATATGTATTAACCCCTAAACCGCCGCTCCCGGACCCCGCCGCCACCTACATAATACCTATTAACCCCTATCCTGCCCCCCCTACACCGTCGCCACCTATAATAAAGTTATTAACCCCTATCCTGCCGATACTGGACCCCGCTGCAACTAAATAAATTGTTTAACCCCTAAACCGCCACTCCCGGACCCCGCCGCCACCTATATTAAACTTATTAACCCCTAATCTGCCCCCCCTACACCATCGCCACCTATAATACATTTATTAACACCTATCCTGCCCCCCCTACACCGCCGCCACATTAATAAAATTATTAACTTCTAAACCTAAGTCTAACACTAACCCTAACACCCCCTAACTTAAATATTAATTAAATACATATAAATAATATTTCTCTTATTAACTAAATTAATCCTATTTCAAACTAAATACTTACCTTTAATTATAATTATTATAATATTATAATTATATTGTAGCTATTTTAGGATTTATTTTTATTTTACAGGCAACTTTCAATTTACTTTAACTAGGTACAATAGGTATTAAATAGTTATTATGTAGTGAATGTAGTCCAGCGCTAGATTAGCACGGGTAGAGTATTTAGTTAAATTATATAATTTGAATATATTGTATTTTGTGATTGGATAAATGTTTAATGTATGTACTGCAATGTTGTTATTATATATTTATTGTAAGTAATCCTAAGTATTTATCAACATTCAGTTAATAAAAAGATATAAACAGGTATATACAACTGATATATATAAACTTGTTGTCTAATGTGAGCTTCTTGTCTATATATAAAAACTAATAAAACATTTGTATAATTAAACAGAAATTTAGTAACTTGTTTAAAGCATACATAAAATAAAAAGGGACGTCTCCCTTATAACATTGATTGCATCAGAGAAAACAATTGAATAACTGTAGTATATATTTCCGCTATTTGATAATCAGGTACCTGTTATATAGTGTAACAAATGATAATGTCCAGAGATTGGATTAAAAAAAAACTTAAAGATCCAAATGAGATGACCTCCCCGCTATTGTGGCGAGTGTGTGTTACCGGTCCGTTAGTGAGAGACTGGTATTTAAAAATATGTCATGTGACTTTTCCTACGCCACACTTGTGATCGCAGCTGTTTCAATATAGTTGTAATGTAACCAGTGATCCTTGATATTCTGTCAAGCGCTTATTATATTGCAATTTTTTTAACTTTAATCTGTATGTGTATCAGAAGGTGTATTCCCCTATTCCGTGTGTAATTAGGGAGTCTTGGGGGAGATTGCAACTTACACTGGTCTCTTGGCACACCTGATTTCTCTTTTAGTGTGGTCTTTGCGGTCACATTCAGTGACTTGGATGTTAAACTTTGCGGTCACGTGCAGTGACTATAATGCAATCCTCGCAGTGTGGACTTGGCGGTCACTTGTAGTGACTGTGATGAGGTGACTAGTGGTGGGGTCTTTGCGGTCACAAGTGGTGACTAGGAGTAGAATCTTTACCGGACATCAGTGATGTTATACAGCAAGGTCTTTGCAGTCACAGATTGTGACTTGCATGTATTAACTTGCGGTTATATCTTTGCGGTCACAGATTGTGACTTAAAAGTGGTCTTTGCGGTCACTAACAGTTGTGACTTAGAGGAAATCTTTGCGGTCACTAGTAGTGACTAACAGAAGAAGAGATCCGGAGTGGCAGAAGTCATTATCCAAGGGGCGCTGAAGAAGTCTTCCATCCGATTGAAGTCACCATCCAAGGGGCGTTGACGAGGGCTTTCATGAGATTGAAGTCTTCATCCAAGCGCGTCTTCAATCTTCATCCATGCGGAGCGGAGCCATCTTCAGACGAGCCAACACGGAGCCATCCTCTTCTTCCCGACGACTAACGACGAATGACGGTACCTTTAAGTGACGTCATCCAAGATGGCGTCCCTTCAATTCCGATTGGCTGATAGGATTCTATCAGCCAATCGGAATTAAGGTAGGAAAAATCTGATTGGCTGATTTAATCAGCCAATATGATTGAAGTTCAATCCGATTGGCTAATCCAATCAGCCAATCTGATTGAGCTCGCATTCTATTGGCTGTTCCGATTTTCTAAGACCGCATCTATTATGTAAAATTTGGAAAACTTTCCCAAGCTTACCGTTCTACATCCTGCTTCTGGGATGCAAACATTCACAGTAATACATTTTTGGGGGGTTTTACCACAGACCCTTCTTCTTCTACCTAAAAAATATCCATCTATCTATCATCAATCTATCTATCTTTATTTATCATCATCTATTTATCACTACAGATTCTTGATAGAAATGTAAACAAAAGCTTGATCAGATAACAAAGGCCTAGATTATGAGTTTTGCGGTAGCTGAAAAAGCAGCATTAACAGGTGCTAAAGCTGCTATTTTACTACTGCTGGTATTATGAGTCTTGCAGGTTTAGGGGCACCGCACACTTTTTGGGCCTTACCGCAAAACGACTTATGTAAACTTCGTAAACCCTTTTTTCTATGGGACTTTTCTTAGCACTGGTATTATGAGTCTGTCCTGGGAGGCCAAAAAGTGAGCGGTACACCCTAAAACTTCAAGATCCATACTGTAAACTGAAAGTCAGTAGTTATGGGTTTTATGCTACAACACGGTAGCATAAAACTCATAACTAAAGTGCTAAAAAGTACACTAACACCCATAACCTACCTATTAACCCCTAAACCAAGGCCCTCACGCATCGCAAACACTAAAATACATTTTTTAACCCCTAATCTGCCACTCTGGACATCGCTGCCACCTTAAATTATATTTATGAACCCCTAATCTGCTGCCCCCAACATCGCTGACACCGACATTATATTTATTAACCCCTAATCTGCCACACCCAATGTCGCTGCAACCTACCTACACTTATTGACCCCTAATCTGCCGCCCCCAACGTCGCTGCCACTATAATAAACATATTAACCCCTAAACCGCCGCACTCCCGCATCGCAAACATTAGTTTATTATTATTAAACCCTAATCTGCCGCCCCCAACGGCGCAGCCACTATATTAAAGTTATTAACCCCTAAACCTAAGTCTAACCCTAACACTCCCTAACAAATATAATTTAAATAAATCTAACTAAATATTCCTATCATGAACTAAATAATTCCTATTTAAAACTAAATACTTACCTGTAAAATAAACCCTAAGCTAGCTACAATATAACTAATAGTTACATTGTATCTAGCTAAGGTTTTATTTTTATTTTACAGGCAAGTTTGTATTTATTTTAACTAGGTAGAATAGTTACTAAATAGTTATTAACTATTTAATAACTACCTAGCTAAAATAAATACAAATTTACCTGTAAAATAAAACCTAACCTAAGTTATACTAACACCTAACACTACACTATAATTAAATAAATTACCTAAATTAAATACTATTAAATAAAATAAATTAGCTAAAGTACAAAAAACCCCCACTAAATTACAGAAAATAATAAACAAATTACAGATATTTAAACTAATTACACCTAATCTAATAGCCCTATTAAAATAACCCCCCCCCAAATAAAAAAACCCTAGCTTAAACTAAACTACCAATAGATGCTTGCATATCTTCAATCACATGATAGACACCCTAGAAATATTTCTATGTATTGCAAGAAAACCACCCCAGACTATTAGGTTTTAACATGTCTACTCAATAATAATGTAGGATTGTCTGTTCATATATATATATAAATAATTATTGCATTATTTAAGCTTCTAATATTTATATTTTATGTCACCACACAATATTTTAGTAAGTGTGTAGAAAATATACTTTAAGAAATTAAATTAGGCTTCCTAACATTTTCTCTGGCTCTTATGTTAAATGACAAGTTCAATAACAAATTAAAAATGTTTATTCTTTTTGCACATAGGAATTTTACCCATGAATGGTTATATCCATTGGGCAATGCTAATACATTTAAAATAATTATAATTGTATAAAAATGTTATCCCATCCATAAGTAGCAAGTGTGAAATTAGGTTACAATGACTACATGCTTTTAGCAAAAGGCTGTTTCATATTAGTAGGATATTAAAATAATTGAACAGTTTAAACTAATGTAATAAGGCAAAAACAAACATTAATACTGAAATATTATGTTCTTTCCCTCTCGTGAGTAGCTGCAATTGATTTATACCTTTAGATAATTATGTACAGTAGTATTAGCATTTCACAGTTAAATTGAATTGTGGAGAGCACAAACAAATTGAAAATAAGGCTATATATCTTTTTTCCGATATGAGAAAAAGGAACTTACTCATGCAAGTTATACATGCATTACATAACTTAAATTCCCCAGGCTGCAATATGATCAGATCATATTAGGTGTTTAGTTTAGGCTATGATATAACTTTACCATTGGATGGCAGTAAAATTCTGCATCAATCACACTTTGCAGTACAAGATTAAATAAATAAAACCTTTTTGTTCATTTTAGCACTACAGTGCAGCAAGTGCCAAAGCGTTTGGAAAAAAACATTAATGTCTGTACTTACACCTCCGGAATACAGAAAATGTAAACTGTCTAATATATACAAGTCAAACAATACACATGTTGTTGAACTCAATGAACTGTAAGCTGTTTGGGATGTATTGATCTGAATATAATATAATTTTGTTATGGTTACCCTTCTTATTTAAATTGTGTTCACTTAATCAAGAAAAGCTTTGAATTTTATAAAACTATAAGGAAATTATAAGGATAATTATTAGTATAGATAAAGGCAATGAAGTTTAGTGTCTTCCGATTTTATTATTTTATAGCTTTCTAAAACCAATACAATTATTTAAAGTAAAATCATGTTATTTTTAAATTGCCATAATAGTAAAAAATGACATGCTCTGATCAATTCCTAAACTACTGTGTGTTTGACACCCAGTAAAGGGCTTACATACATAGTAAAAAATATAATTTATGCTTACCTGATAAATTCCTTTCTCCTGTAGTGTAGTCAGTCCACGGGTCATCCATTACTTATGGAATATATCTCTTCCTAACAGGAAACTGCAAGAGAATTACCCAGCAGAGCTGCTATATAGCTCCTCCCCTCACCTATCATACTCAGTCATTCGACCAAAGCAGACGAGAAAGGAGGAACCATAGGGTACAGTGGTGACTGGAGTTTAATTAAAATTTAGACCTGCCGTAAAAACAGGGCGGGCCGTGGACTGACTACACTACAGGAGAAAGGAATTTATCAGGTAAGCATAAATTATGTTTTCTCCTGTTAAGTGTAGTCAGTCCACGGGTCATCCATTACTTATGGAATACCAATACCAAAGCTAAAGTACACGGATGAAGGGAGGGACAAGGCAGGAACATTAAACAGAAGGAACCACTGCCTGAAGTACCTTTCTCCCAAAAATAGCCTCCGACGAAGCAAAAGTGTCAAATTTGTAAAATTTTAAAAAAGTGTGAAGCGAAGACCAAGTCGCAGCCTTGCAAATCTGTTCAACAGAGGCCTCATTTTTAAAGGCCCAGGTGGAAGCCACAGCTCTAGTAGAATGAGCTGTAATCCTTTCAGGAGGCTGCTGTCCAGCAGTCTCATAGGCTAAGCGTATTATGCTACGAAGCCAAAAAGAGAGAGGTAGCCAAAGCCTTTTGACCTCTCCTCTGTCCAGAGTAAACGACAAACAGGGAAGAAGTTTGACGAAAATCCTTAGTTGCCTGCAAATAGAATTTCAGGGCACGGACTACGTCCAGATTATGCAAAAGTCGTTCCTTCTTTGAAGAAGGGTTAGGACACAGAGATGGAACAACAATCTCTTGATTGATATTCCTGTTAGTAACTACCTTAGGTAAGAACCCAGGTTTAGTACGCAGGACTACCTTGTCTGAATGAAAAATCAGATAAGGAGAATCACAATGTAAGGCAGATAACTCAGAGACTCTTCGAGCCAAGGAAATAAGCATCAAAAACAGAACTTTCCAAGATAACAGCTTGATATCAATGGAATGAAGGGGTTCAAATGGAACGCCTTGAAGAACATTAAGAACTAAGTTTAAGCTCCACGGCGGAGCAACAGACTTAAACACAGGCTTAATCCTAGTTAAAGCCTGACAGAAAGCCTGAACGTCTGGAACTTCAGCCAGACGTTTGTGTAGAAGAATAGACAGAGCAGAAATCTGTCCCTTTAACGAACTAGTAGATAAGCCCTTTTCTAAACTCCTTTTTAGTTAGGCTGCAAGAGAATGACTGAGTATGATAGGTGAGGGGAGGAGCTATATAGCAGCTATGCTGGGTAATTCTCTTGCAGTTTCCTGTTAGGAAGAGATATATTCCATAAGTAATGGATGACCCGTGGACTGACTACACTTAACAGGAGAAATACCGCTCGGGACTCACAGTACCCTGGTGGTCCCGATCATAAAGCAAGTCCCAAGTGGAAACTGAACTTCAGCAGCACTTGTTCCCCATCGTGCATCGAGTCGTGCATCTAGTGCTGCTGTTTGGATCAGCTGCGTTTTTCGTTTGGGACTAGCAGTGCTCTGCGAGTCCAAAACTTTATTCCTACCGTTAAGTGAATTTCTAGCAAATAATTGAATTGCTAAATATCAAGAAAATATAGATTTACATGAATTGGCTCCCATCACTACCCATTGTGACATTTGAATATTAAAAGGTATAAGTTAATTAGATGGATAATTACTGGTATAGTTAAAGTCGTTAGGTTTTTCACATCTGCTGAGTTTATCATTTCATAACAACGTTTGTAAAAATGTGTAATTCTTTAACATAAAATCAAGTTATTTTACATGAATTTCTAGAAATAAATTTAATTGCTATAATTCTAACCCTTTTTTTATTTTTATTTCTTGTTATGTTAAAAATGAAGGAAATAGATTTACATGAATTAGCTCCCATCTGGATCAGTTCTTACATTTTCCTCCAAAATATATTAACTGTACCTCCACCGAGATTATCCTGTGGTTTTAAAGAGAGTAAATTTTTTGTTCTTGTGTTCCCAAAAAGTCACCACATCCTTGGTTCACCAATCTGTTTATTGCAAGTATATAACTCCAAATGGATAGGTTTTAACATGCCTACTCAATAGAGGTATCCATGTAAAAGCATCATATATGGCCCATGAAACTTCTAACTTTAATTTATATAGCATTAAAATCTATTAAAGGAGAATTTGAATTCCTGGGGCCTCCTGAAATATATGACATTTATGGATCTTCAACACATTTATGTCTACTGTCAGGTAAACAAATAAAAATAAATGCTAAATAAGTGCAGTGCTCATGGGTTTGTTTGTTTTTTCACATTCACAGCATCTTTCAACCTTTTTAGAGACCTTCATGGAACAAATTTCTTAGCAGCCAATAGGAAATGAATACATGATCAAAACATGTTTTTGTCGATTATTGTACCCTTTATAAGCCCATGCTAATGTGAAGACTTCTAGTTGCATAACTATCATCTCCTTGTGAGGAACATGCAGGCTAGATATAACAACAAAAATCTGTTTTACCAATATAGGGCCAGATTACAAGGGTAGCGTTAAATATCACTTTTGCAAAAGCGATATTAGTGCTCCACTAATACCAGCGCACGCTAATGTTGTTACATGATGTTAGCAATGCGAACGTGAGTTCGCATTTGCATTGCTAGAAAGCATTTGGCTTACAAGAGCGCGCTTCCATAGGCTCCTATGGGAGCCTCGTTCTCATGCCGTGAGACATTAGCTTTTTGCTTTCATTCTATTGGCTGATTTGACTTTGAAGATTCAAATCAGCCAATAGGATTGCAAGGGTACTCCTATATAAAAGGGTAAATTGCATCCACTATTCAGTGTGCGGCTGGAGACTGCATGAAGAAGGAGCTCTGTGTTGAAGATCTGAAGAGGACCACTGACGTCGCCGCCGACTTCGCCGCTGACACCGAAGTTAGAAGATAAACCTCTGCTGGTATGAAGATGGAAGAAGATGGACCCGCAGTGAAGATGGATGAAGATGGAGCACCGCTGGGATGAAAATGACGCACCACCCATCATCAGTGAGTACCGACTTTGGGGTTATTGTCAGTTTTTTTGGGGGGTGTTTTTTTTTTTTATAGATTAAAGATTTTCTTTGGGCAGCAAAAGAGCTATGCCCATCCAAATGCCCTTTTCAGGGCAATGGGTAACTTAGTTTTATTTATTTTTTAGTTAGGTTTTTTTATTTTGGGGGGTTGTAATGTTAGGTTGTTAGAGTTTTTTAAAGCAAAAGAGCTGATCGCTTTAGGGCAATGACCTACAAAAGAAAGTTTTAAGGGCTATTGGTAGTTTATTTTTAGAATAGGGTTTTTTTTATCATTTTGGGGTTGTTTTTTTTAAGGGGTATTAGAATAGGATTCTTTTTTTATTTTTGGTAATTTTGTTTTTTATTTTCTGTAATCTTAGTTTTTTTTTGTAATGGTAGGTTTTTTATTATTTGTAATGGTAGTTTTTTGTGTAATGTTATTTTTTTTTAAAGGTAAGATTAAGTTTTTATTTAATTTTACAGGTAAGTTTTTTATTTTAAATTAGTTAGGATTATTTTTAGTTAATTTAGGGGTATTTTAATATGGGTTAAGTTAGGGGATGTTAGGGGGTTTAGTTATTAGTATATAATGTTGTGATGTGGAGGGATGATGGTTTAGGGGTTAACAGTTTATTTAGGTACTTTGCGATGTGGAGGGTGGCTGTTTAGGGGTTAATAGTTTATTTAAGTACTTTGCAATGTGGGGGATGGCGGGTTAGGGCTGAATAGTTTTTTGATTGTTTAAGTGTACTTTGTAATGTATTTTTTTATGTGTTTTGTGACACTTTTTAATTTCAGAAAACAGTTTACCACAGCTCTTAGATCTTGGTAAGGAATGAAGCGTAAGAGATGACTGCGCTAGTGCAATTACGATTCCACTGAACTTGTAATATCAGTGGATTAAAAATGGATCGAAAAATCGCGATTGATCAAGCACAAAGCCGTTTGCGCCGCACTTGTAATCTAGCCATTATAAACTTATCCAGAGATCTGATTTCTATTGGAAGCTCACGGTAGCATTAACAAGCCACTTGTAATGGCTGGTTATTTATCCCGTACCCACAAACAGGCAAATTTTCCTCTTTGCAGGTGCAATAAATTAGCGCTCCACTTGTAATCTAGCCCATATTATTTTATATACAGTACATATACATATATACATACTGTCCACAAGTAACACTAAGATAGAAAGAATTAGACACATTTTTTAAACATATGCACTAAATTGCTTTTTACTTAATGTAATCTGATACATTGCTTATGATAGGCGTGAGTTGCCCTCATACCCTTTGCCATCTTGGGGGAGAAGCACATGACATCAAAAGTGTGGTATATAAAATAAAATATCACTATAACATACATATAATGATTTTTTTAAAAAAAATAAGGTATATTAAAGAGAAAAAACATTCAAAATTAATTCAATCATAACATGCGTGAAAGGATACTATGCAATTTAACTGTTCTGCTTTAACTATATTTTTGGGGAAAAAATATTTCTTCCACTGTTACCAGAAAGGCACTTGCTAGAGGGATGAGAATGCATTTTACTAATGAGGCTAACAGCAGGCCAAAACTTACATTTGGGGTTGCCAAATATCTCATTAAGTAAGGGATTGCCTGATATTTCTGGACTAGACTGCTTTCTTAGGTGTGTACAAATGGCGCACTGGCAAAGAGGGATACAACTGCTCATGACTTTGAATCCTTTGAAAGTGGTAAAATATACATTTAGTTTTGCTATGTCTCTTGTTCAAAGAAAGATTGCTATATAGTTCAGGGATGGATGTTTTTGTATGTGGTACCAGACTGATATACTGTTGAAAAGTTCTACTCTGAGAAAAGTGCATTTTGGGGAAACAATTGGCTACTCCTGGGGTGGTGGTGTTCATTCCTTGATTAAGTGCTCCACTCTACTCTTTTTCTTTCATTTACATCTGTGAAATTGGAGCATACTGCGCAACTCACATAAAATGTATACGTAATCACCTTAAAAATAATTAATTAATAAGTACAGCATACTTAATATATATCAGTTAATCAACCATCAGTCAAATATCTTAAACCCTAATGAATCTGCATAATATAACAATAATTTAGAGCAACCACTCAAGTAATGCTGTGATTTTGATAGATTCCACATTGGCAGAGAATAATTTTATGTAAATAATTATGAAAATTGTAATGATTCAGTCCTAATAAAACATTTTTTTCCCTAAATGTATTAACATTTATTCTAAGCAACATGTTTATTTTTAAAGTTGTTTTTATATTATATATGTGTCAAACTGTGTATTTTGTGTAAAGTGCATCTATCTCCCTATCTATCTATCTATCTATCTATCTATCTATCTATCTATCTATCTATCTAGACTATCTATCTTATTCTAACAGACCTACCCTACCAACAGGTTTGGCCCTAAGCACTCCACAGAGCTGAGTCCCTCTTATAAGATGGTTGTTGCCATTCTGTTGTTATTAGGTAGGATAACCAGATATATAAACTAATTTTATATAAAGATGGAGGAAAAATTACACAGGCACTTCTTGCTTCTATGTCTTTATTTTACTACACTGCTTCTGCTTCCTGTGTCAGGAGGAAGGAGGAGGTAACAACATAAAATAAACTTTATTTACACTTCTGTTAACACACAATGTATATAGGCTACAACACTGTAAGAGCACTTTTAGTTTATATCTCAACACCCCCACTTGCTCTAAAGTGTTTAATTTTGTTGCAGACAGGCTTTGTCATAATAACTGCTACCATTTTGTCAGTTGGACAATACTCAAGAACTATGTTTCCTTCACTGATCACTGATCGAATTAAGTGGTACTTGATATCAATGTGTTTACATCTCTGACAGCAAACAGGATTCCTTGAAAGAGCAATTGAACCCTGATTGTCTCCAAAGATTTGTATTGGTTCATAACTACACCCTTTATCCATTCCCTTGAGTAACTGCACAAGGTACAGACTTCCCTGTGTAGTCGCAGCCAACGCCATGTATTTAGCTTCACATGTAGACAAAGCTACTATGGGCTGTTTCTTTGATTTCCATGCAATCAGTGGACCATTCTTGGGTAGGCTAAAGCAGTATTCAGTCATACTCCTCCTATCATTCACATCAGAGGCCCAATCAGCATCACTATAGGCCTCGAGTTTCAAGTTTTTCCTACATTTTTTGTAGCACAGCTCATAGTCAATAGTACGCTTTAAGTACCTCATCACATGCTTAGCTGTGGTTAGATGTTGTTCTGTTGGCTCTGATATGTATAGTGACAGTTTACTGATCACCCAGCTTAAATCTGGCCTTGTACAGGTCATAACATACAGCAAGCTACCTACTATCGCTCGATATTTTTTTGCATCTACAGAATCATTGTGATCATTTTGGTCTAGTTTTTGCTCACATGTTGTCGATCTGGGTTTAAAAACTGTAATTCCAAACTTCTCCAGAATCTTTGATATGTATCTCTTTTGATTCATCGTTACCAAACCATCGCTTTGTTCAAAATCAATACCTAGGAAATATTTGATCCTTCCAAGATCTTTCATCTTAAATTTTGCTGTAAGCATTTTCTTCACGTCATTGAGTACTGTTTCTTCATTGTCACCGATAATTAGATCATCAACCCATATTAACAGTATTACTCTATGATGTCCAAATTTTTGACATATACACAGTGTTCTGCTGGATTTTGTTCAAACCCATTCTCATTTAAATAATCATGCAGCATCTTGCTCCAATTTATACCTGATTGTTTTAGACCATACAATGACTTGTTCAATTTTAAAACTAGTTTCTCATTTTGTTTGCACTTTACCGCGAATCCTACAGGTTGTTCCATATAAATCTCACAATCAATTTGGGCATGTAAGTAGGCAGTTTTCACATCCATCTGGTGAAGAAGTAAATCATACTGTGCTGCCAGTTGCATAAAAATACGTACTGATGTAATATTTGCAGTTGGAGAAAAAACTCCCTTGTAATCAATTCCCTTTACTTGACTATAACCTTTAGCAACATATCTGGCTTTGTATGTTTCTGATTCATCAACATTGCTTTTTAATACATATTCCCATCAATCCTCACTGAACGTTTACCTTCTGGTAAAATGGTCAAAGTGAATGTGTCATTCTCTCTCAGTGAATCCATTTCCTCTGTCATAGCATTAAACCAATTATGTGACTGAGGTGAGCTCATAGCATCTTTAAAGGTTTGTGGTACATCAAACACTCTGTAACAATAATCAATGCTTGTTAGTATCTGATCATCACATTCAAAATCTGAAACATAGTCTTCCAAATATTGAGGAGTTTTTCTGTCTCTTTTAGGGTAATGTGTGCTATGGTCACTCCCTGCCTGTCTATTGTTCTCTTTCTTCAAGTTTCTATTTCAGATATTTAGACTATTTCTGGACACTCAATTTCAGTCTGATTAGTCTTTGCTATAGTGGGTGCATAGCCCACCCTATGGCAATCCTCATCATCATGTAATAGATCAGTTTGAGTCTGTCTTCAAACAATTTTCTTTGTGATAAACCTCACAAGCCTGCGTTTAAGGACCCTTCCAGTCTCTGGATAAAACACTAAATAAGGGGGGCTGTTCTTGTTATATCCAAAAAAATCCCTCTCTCACATTTTGAATCTAGTTTCTTTCTGTCATATTTGTATGCAAAACATTCTGACCCTAAACCTCTCATCTTAGAAAGGTTAGGTTTTTTGCCTGTCAAAAGGTAATAAGGGGTTTGTGCTAAGCGATTATTAAAGCACCTGTTAAGAATATGAGCGACAGTCATTACTGCATATGTCCATAACTCTTTTGGTAATTTACTCTCAACTAACAGACATCTTGGCATTTCAAATAACGTTCTCCAATTTCTCTCAGCAGTCCCATTCTGATGGGGTGAGTAAGGTACTGAGGTCTCATGTCTTATGCCTCGCTTACTTAGCAGTGACTTAAAACTATTTGCTACAAACTCAGTACCATTGTCAGATCTTATACATTGTAAGACTCCATATGGGGCTGTGTCAGCAATAAACCTTTCAGTGGCTAACACTGCATCACTCTTGTTTTTCAGAAAATATACAAATACTGCACCAGAATAATCATCAGTGAATGATATTGTATATCTGAAACCTTCTCTAGCTTGTGGTTCTATAGGACCTGCTAAATCAGTATGTACTAGTTTTAATGTAGCTGTGGCTCAGGTATCAGGTTCTGTGTTCCTACTCTGAACAAATTTTCCCTGATTGCAAACTTCACAGTTTAGACTAGACTTATCAATTTTACCTTTAATTGTCATTCCTATTCCTTCTACCACATTTTGTAGTTTTTCAATATCATGATAATTAGTGACCTAAAATTTAATGTCACATTTGAATATCATAACATCCATGACAACTGTCATAATTTTCAACAAAAGTATTCAGATAGTAAAGTCTACTGTATTTCTGGATTGTGAATTTGGTACCGTTCTTATGAATGAGTTAATTCCTGCCTTGTTGGAAGTTAACTGATGCTCCACTGTTTGTTGCTGTCTCTACAGAAAAAATGTCTTGAGGGTATGTAGGTATGTACAATGCATTCCTCAGTGTCATCATCATTCGGTTCCACACGCTGTCAAGTAGACAAACCTCTGCATTGCCTCTACTCAGTGCCACACCTGTTGTCTTTTTCCCATCTGCAAGCTCCATTGTATGTTTTTCCGGTTTAAACGCTTTGTCAAAGTTCTTAAACTTTCCACTATCAGTAATTATATGGGATTTTGCTCCTGTATCAACCATTAGTCCTTTTGGTATTATCCCATCTAGTTGGTTATCTCTAATTTTGAAAGCAAATGAGTGTCTGTCGTCTGCGTCATCTGTTGCTTGTCTGACATTGTCTCTCTTTTTGCTCTTGCAATTTGCATTTTTGTGTGTTGAGCTCTTGCAATAGCTACACCACAGTGATTGACCTTTATTTGTATTGGTTGAACACTCTCTTGCCCTGTGTCCCTTTTTTCCGCAACTGTAACAAACAATGTTAGAGTCATTTCTCACTTTAAATCTTGAAGTTGTGTTACTCCCTTTTAACACATTGGGGCATATGTATCAAGCTCCGTATGGAGCTTGATGCCCCGTGTTTCTGGCGAGTCATGAGACTCGCCAGAAACAGCAGTTATGAAGCAGCGGTCACAAAGACTGCTGCTCCATAACCTGTCCGCCTGCTCTGAGCAGGCGGACAGACATCGCAACAATACAACCCGATCGAGTACGATCGGGTTGATTGACACCTCCCTGCTGGCAGCCTATTGGCCGCGAGTCTGCATGGGGCGGCGTTGCTCGCCATATTCAGCGAAGTCTGGTGGACCTGATCTGCACTGGCGGATCAGGTCCACCAGACTTTCATAACTAGAGGCCATTATCTTCATTTGCACTAGTGCAGTATTTTTCAGTATCCTCAAAACTTCTCAACTGTGTTTTAAATTCTGCAAAAGTTACTTTTCCATCACCCTGTGTAATGTGTATGGCCAATGGTTTAAATGATTCAGGCAAACCTTTCAAAATCATTGCAATCAACAATCCATTACTTAATGTTTCTCCAGCATTTCTCAGTGCTGTAATGGCTGTCTCTGCACATATAATATAATCTGTCACGACTCTCATTTACAGTTTTCTAAAGAGATGTCAGTTCAGTGTATAAACTAATTATGCAGGGCTTTCCTTTACCTTCATAATAGTCTCTCAATATTTGAAGAGCCTTTCTTCCATCATCAGCTGCTTCTCTCATAATCAGAGACAAACTTTTATCATCTAAACATTGAATTAATTCAGCATAAGCTTCCTCATTCTTACTGTGATCTTCATTCTCATCTTAAGAGTTTGCAGTCACACTCAGGATGGTTTCTTTCAGCTTCAGCAATCTCAGATGTCCCAAGAATTTAGTCTCTCAAAGTTCATAATTCTTTTCATCTCCATCAAAGCAAAGTCTGCTCCATCGGTTTCCTGCATCCCTCCTGGGCCCATAACCTGTTGCCATTCTGTTGTTATTAGGGTAGGATAACCAGATATATAAATTATTTTATATAAAGATGGAGGAAAAATCACACAGGCACTTCTTGCTTCTATGGGGTAAATTTATCATGGTGCAGACAGACATGATCCGCTATAGCGAATTATGTCCGCCGCACATCGATAATTGCCAACAGCAGTTCTTGTGAACTACTGGTGCAATACCGCCCCCTGCAGATTTGTGGCCAATCTGCCGCTAGCAGGGGGTGTCAATCAACCCGATTGTATTCGATCGGGTTGATTGCTGTCCGCCACCTCAGAGGTGGTGGACGAGTTAAGGAGTAGCTGGACCGCTGCTTCTTAACTTCCGCTTCAGGCAGAACTGAAGCGGAGTGGGTCAGAAGCAGCATCCGCTGCTTCATAAATTGACCCCTATGTCTTTATTTTACTACACTGCTTCTGCTTCGTGTGTCAGGAGGAGGTCACAACATAAAAAAACTTAATTTATACTTTCGGTAACATACAATGTATATAGGCTACAACACTGTAAAAGCACTTTCAGTTTATATCTCAACAATGATCCTTAGTCTCACTTCTATCTTGCATTGACTTTACTAATGCCACTGGTTAAAGCCTACTCATTCTCACAATACCAGCCCCTGAAACAGATTGTACCCTTTTCATTCCACTCTCACACTCTGACCCTGCTTCTCTCACAGACCTAAATCTTATTATTCTATGCAAAACCACATAATAGTCAAGTATTGAAAGACCCATCCTGTAGTTGACTTATAGGTCCCTTTTACTGGTGTCCTAAAAAGCATAATTGGTTAAAGATTTAAAATTAACCAATTTAATATCATTAAACATGTTTTCTAATATAATAAATTTATACAGTGACAACACCGCTATTATTCAATCAAATAATTCACTTAGATGCTCGTGCCCATGATAGGGTCTACTCTCCTTACCCTGTAATTTAATAAGAATCCCAGCAACTGAGTCTTTGAATGCTTTAATTTATTTCAATTAAAAAAAAAAAAAAACTTTTTTAAATAACTTTAGACAGCATAAGTCAGGTAAAACATGTTCACATACTCATCTTCACACAAACCCCATCCACCATCCACCATACATAAGCCGCTCCAAAATGCTAGCCAAGTAATCACACTCAACTGAGCCAATCAAAACAACAAAAGGAAAAAAGAAAAAAAAATGACAATTGTATCGCCCCCAAGGTGTCCCAAGGGGGAATGACCAGCAACACCTGCCAAAAAAAATAAAAAAGTTTGCAGCCTTAGTTGTTTATAGATGTTTCTATAGTACAAAGATGATATCTCATGACAGTCTCTTCAGAAATTGCAGCTACTAATAGGATCCAATGGAATACTATTCCAATTAAATTTTTGGGAAAAGCATCTGTAATCCAGTGTATATTACGATATTATCGTCCCCGGTAATTCAAGAACCATATAATGCTCAGCGTGATTCTCATAAAGAACTAACCCAGTGTCCTTATTGATACCAGTTATATTATTCATAAGCTGCATCAATTCCAAGACAATCTTTAATTATGCTTCCATTTCATTAGGGTAATTATAAACACTGGGGCTCCTGTGTCTCGCATCTGCTAGCACACAAACCTTCTCTTGCACCAGTATATGTGACAGAGGTATATAATAAACCATCCCAACTTCACACAGTACTACTCTTCACTCACTATGCTCAAATAGTTAACCACTTAGTATACGGCTTCATCAACCGCTTCGTATACCGCTTCAGCAGCCACTCACAGTATTATGTGGATACCAGTATTACCTGGGTCTTGAATTCTGTCCAATGCTCTGTGGTGTATAAGGCATCAGTGAGACTTACGGCAGTCATGTTTGGGAATAGATACCGTCAGTTTCCAGACCCTCCGGTCTCCTACCACAATGTCACCGACCTCCGTGTACCTGATTTAGTGTGCAGCCTTCCAGACACAGGATCATGCAGGTGTAAGCGTCATGAAAACTCTGACGCGTGTTTTGGGACTCTGCCCTTTGCCAAGGAGAATGCAGGTGTGTCTTTACAGGGTGCTTTCTGTAGGTCAAATACTGAATCCTGATTGGAGCAACCCATACACACCTCCACATACGTACATGCTATGAAAACCTAACCAATGTCTTTCATTCAGATACAGCGGCTAAGTTCTAACTTTTAACTAATTGTGTGAATACTGGCTAAATCCGCGGATCCTAGAATTATACATGAAATTGTCACCCTAACTTTAATCTTAAGAAAATAAACATAAACTATCTTATTTGTGTACTGTGGCTACACGATAATCTACAGATCATTATTTAAAAGTTAAAATGTTTCAAATTGTCTCAAGGTCAATTGAGAAAACAATGTAACCATTTATTACCATGTAGCCATTTCTTATACATGCTCAGTATTTACGCTACGAGCAGGATAAGGGAACCACAACTCTTAGCTATTTCAAACTTCTGGTGAAATTGCTATCATGCGACTTGATCATCCTTTATTGGACAGTCATGGCAGTGAGATTGTTAACTATAGTAAAGCCACCCTCCTCAACCCACAATCTCATGTATCTTAGCATGTAAGCTTAAGAGTCCAGCTGTTTGTTGATCCCCTTCTCAAGAGCTGACTACAACAGTACAGCTCTTGGCAGGGCCCTCTACCCATTAGATCCCTATAACTGTTTTGTTGTACTCCGCCTTTGATAATAGCACTGCGGAATCTGTTGGCGCTCTACAAATAACTGATAATAATAATAATTTTATAATTGCCACTTAATTTTTATACTTAATTTTTAGACAAAATTACATATCTAGAGTTGCAGGAAAATCTACCTCTAATCGGAACCCTTTTACCCGAGTGGGGATGGGTTATTGAAAAAAGGATTCCGATTAGAGGTAGATTTTCCTGCAACTCTAGATATGTTATCTATGTCGTCAAATGTCCCTGTGGGTTGGTGTATGTAGGTGAAACCTTACAGTTGGTCAAGGGTAGGATACGCCAACACAAGACAGCGATTGGGAAGGACGACGTGGATGCCCCGGTGGCACACCATTTCACCTGAGCCACCCACAAAAAGAGTCAACTCAGATTTCAGATAGTAGATGGAGTACCCCCACTTCATCGTGGGGGTGACAGACAAAAATTATTATTTTTAAAAGAGGCACAATGGATCAGGAGACTAGATACTTTGACACCCAGGGGGCCTAAATAGGGACATCTCCTGGGGTACTTTGTCTAAAAATGAAGTATAAAAATGATGTGGCAACTATAAAATGTACATAAGATTGTGGGTTGAGGAGGGTGGCTTTACTATATTTAACAATCTCACTGCCATGACTGATAATAAATGATGATTAAGTTGCATGATAGCAATTTCACCAGAAGTTTGAAATAGCTAAAAGTTTTGGTTCCATTATCCTGCTCGTAGCGTAAATACTGAGCATGTACTGTATAAGAAATGGCTACATGGTAATAAATGGTTACACTGTTTTTTCAATTGACCTTGAGACAATTTGAAACATTTTAACTTTTAAATAATGATCTGTAGATTATCGTGTAGCCACAGTACACGAATAAGATAGTTTATGTTTATTTTCTTAAGATTAAAGTTAGGGTGGCAATTTTGTGTATAATTCTAGGATCCGCTGAGTTAGCCAGTATTCACACAATTAGTTAAAAGTTAGAACTTAGCTGCTGTATATGAATGAAAGACATTGGTTACGATAAGAAGAAAAGAAAGGGCGCCTCCTAGTGTAGCCAATAGCTGGTAAAGGAACAAGAACAATTGTGATGAATTATACTCACAATATATGAAGACAAAGGTAATGCCTAGGAGGACAGTCTGAGAACTTAACAGTGTCCCAGCAAACTGTGCACGAATCAGGGCAGCTCCTTCCAGAATCTAGGCAGGATTCAATACTGTATAGAGAAAAACAAAAGAAGGGCGACTCCTAGTGCAGACCAAAGAGATATTCAGGACCCTATATCAGAACTCCAATGTATAAGGGTACTCACATTTAGCAGCGTACCTAATAGTGCAAATCACACAAACTGGACTATTAAAGTGGCCCAGTGCACATAACCGGCAGACTCCCAGGTGTTTAAACTCCAATGTTGTTGAAGCAGGTATTCGTATCACAGAGACTCAAAAAAAAGTGCTTAGGAATATAAAAATGCTAAAAAAAAATAAAGCATTTTTATATTCCTAAGCACTTTTTTTTTTGAGTCTCTGATACGAATACCTGCCTCAACAACATTGGAGTTTACACACCTGGGAGTCTGCCAGTTATGCGCACTGGGCCACTTTAATAGTCCAGTTTGCGTGATTTGAACTATTAGGTGCGCTGCTAAATGTGAGTACCCTTATACCTTGGAGTTCTGATATAGGGTCCTGAATAAAGACATCGGTTAGGTTTTCATAGCATGTATGTATGTGGAGATGTGTATGGGTTGCTCCAATCAGGATCTAGTATTTGACCTACAAAAAGTACCTTGTAAATATACACCTGCATTCTCCTTGACAAAGGGCGGAGTCCCGAAAACGCGCATCAGAGTTTCTATGACGCTTACACCTGAAGGTAGGAGACTGGAGGGTCTGGAAACTGATGGTATCTATTCCCACACATGACTGTGGTAAGTCTCACTGATGGCTGCTGAAGCGGTATACGAAGAGGTTGATGAAACTGTATAATAAGTGGTTGACTATTTGAGCATAGTGAGTGAAGAGTACTACTGTGTGAAGTAGGGACTGTTTATTATATACCTATGTCACATATACTGGTGCACAAGAAGGTTTATGTGTGCTAGCGGATGCGAGACACAGGAGCCCCAGTGTTTATAATTACCCTGATGAAATGGGAGTATAATTGAAGATTGTCTTGGAATTGATGCAGCTTATGAATAATATAACTGGTATCGATAAGGACACTGGGTTAGTTCTTTATGAAAATCACGCTGAGCATTATATGGTGCTTGAATTGCAGAAGACGATAATATCGTAATATACACTGGATTACAGATACTTTTCCCAAAAGTTTAATTGGGATAGTATTCCATTGGATCCTATTAGTAGCTGCAATTTCTGAAGAGACTGTCATGAGATATCATCTTTGTACTATAGAAACATCTATAAACAACTAAGGCTGTGAACTTTTTTATTTTTTTTGGCAGGTTGCTGGTCATTCCCCCTTGGGACGCCTTGGGGCGATACAATTGTCAATTTTTTTTTTCTCCTTTTGTTGTTTTGATTGGCTGAGTTGAGTGTGATTACTTGGATAGCATTTTGGAGCGGCTTATGTATGGTGGATGGGGTTTGTGTGAAGATGAGTATGTGAACATGTTTTCCCTGACTTATGTTGTCTAAAGTTATTTTAAAAAGTTTTTTTTTTAAATAAATTAAAGCAATCTAAGACTCAGGTGCTGGGATTCTTTTTATTATGTTTTCTAATATGTTATTGTGATTATTTTTAAACCATAAAGTGTTTTTGTTGGTTTTTAATATAAACTGATCAGGCTAGATTACAAGTGGAGCACAATTGATAACACAATAAGAACAGCACACAGCGTTGTATATAATTGTAAGGGAATATATTTTAATGAATGCAGAAATGTTATTAATGCTCCCTATACTGCAGGAAGATCAGGGGTAAATTAAGTGTTGTGCTTCAGAGCAAACCAAATTACTGCTGTAAAATGTTGTGTTTTTTTAAGACCTAAAGTAAACCATTTTTATTAAAGGGATATAAAACCCATATCTTTCTTTTATGATTCAGACAGAGTATACAATATAAATAAAAAGTTTCCAATTTACTTCTATTATCAAATTTGCTTTATTCCATTGATATTCTTTGTTGGACAGATGCAAAGGTAGGTGCCTGGAGAACTGCATGGCAGGAAATAGTGCTGCTATCTTGGGCTCTAGCAAATAGATAACATTCTTGCAAAACTAATACCATATAGTACTCCAGATATGTGCATGCTCCTGAGCTTTTTTCAACAAAAATTTCAAGATCTGGGCCCCATTTATTAAGAGCCACGCGGACAAGGTTCTCAACTTTGTAACAAATTATATAATGTCACTCCCTTCTTTTGCATGACCAATTGCGCAAGAGAAGGGTCTGTCAATCATCACAAGTGAACCTGTTCCATGTGATATCAAAGAAGCAGCGGTCTAATGACTGCTGCTTCTTACTTTGTGGGAAGCAGGTTTGCATGAAGCTCATTTTCTGAATCATAAAAGACAAAATTTATGTTTCATGTCCCTTTAAAAGCATTGCAGAAAACTACATAAATAACTCCACTTCCTGGGAACCATTGGGTTAGAGCATACTCTGCTTGAGCGATATCTGACATGAATTTTACTGTGCACCTCCATAGGCGTCTATTATGTGAGTGTTTGAGCACACTTGGGCTAACTGATAGGCAGTTTGTTAAGTGTGTCCTGGACTATGACATGGGAGATAAAAAATAACTTTGGCCTTGTAAGATGAGGGCAAAAATAGAAGTGATATCAGTGACATTTCCAGGATTAAATTATTGGGATTGCGTTTGCTTTAGGCCCACCAGTGTTTTATGGGTGGGGTTGTGACAGTTGGGATAGGACTGGGAGTTCCATGGACAGGACTGGGCTTTTTATAGAAGAAATCCTGTTCAGATAGATGGTTGGAAAACTGAGTTGCAAACACATTTGGGGTCCACTATAGATCATTGTGTGCAAATATATCCTCCAAAGAAAACATGCAATCATATTTGTTACAGTATAAACCTGACAAATTCACAAACTCCAACAAGAAAAAAATGCTACTATAAAGATGCGTTTTCAAAATGTTGCTTAAAATGTCTTTTCTTATTGATTGGAATACAACTGCTGTCAGCATTTATCGATGTGCGCACATTTAAATGTATGGTAACATTTATTTAATCTTAATGATGCTCTAAATATTTGGCAGTGCACTTTTCAAAAATTCTATTTAGCAGGCACATGGAATGTATTTGGCATTAATACCTTATGGAATACCACATTACAAAATACAGTAGTTATAGATAGGAATTTGTGAAGTATTTCTTTCCATTCCTTGATGTCTTTTTGACAGATAATAAAATAACAGTTGTCACTAAACTATACACAAACCAAATGAGTAAATCAATAAAAAACAACAATAGTGTGAAACAATATAAGTGAATATATTTTGTTATTTTTCCAAAAAGGATATGTGGATTATTTGTATAAAAGAGTGGTCTTTCCCTTTAAGGCCAATGGTTTAATTACTCCAGCACAGTATCTCAAATGGAAAAGACACACACAATAGTGGATACTGTCAGGAAAACAAAATGTGATTATTCATGAAATCTTACTAACACATTACAGAGCTTATAACTCAGCTCTAAATTTCCAGTCAGATAGTTTTTAAAGCCTTTTGGCTGCTTCACTAATTACAGGAACACTGCTTCAAGATGTATATTTAAAAGGTTTATTCAAATATATAGGACATAAAGACAACATACACTGTTAACAAGCTGTATAAGTTAGCAAATAGGGCTATACTTAGCAGGCTATCAATGTGGTAACTAGGCTGTATTCTTGCGCTATATTGCTTTAAAAAAAAAAAAAAGCTGGAGGACATCTGACGAAATGGTCGTTGGATATTTGTTTTTAAGGACTGAAAGACTAATTCACTGCAAGCAATACAGTGCAAGATTACAGCCTAGTAACCACATTGACAGCCTGCTAAGTATAACTTATATAGCTTAGTGGTGGGACAATCTTGTGTCTTTATGTCCTATATAATTTGACTAGACTGTCCCTTTAAGTGAAAAATCCTGGCACCAATGCCCTGAGCAAAGTGCTTTCTTGACATTTTCACAGGTATTTAAGATTCAAAGCCTGTCTCTGTCTGTGAAACCTAATAAAGGTGTACCAGCCAGACATATGTAGAAAAAAGAGAGTGCAGACCTCCTCCAAGTATAAAAATCCAATATTTATTCATTCAAAAACAGGATAAAATCAGAGAAATCCTGCAGCACAGGAAATAAGGACATAGGTAAGGGGTTTGACTAGTTTCGGCTTGTGGCTGTAATCATAAACCTAATAACAATTGAGTTAAGGTGATTTAAAAAGGGTGTTACTCTCTCTCATTGGTTCGGAAAGAACATTGTTAGAACTTCCCATTTAACTTATGACATGCTGGAAAACACATATCAGTCTGATGTTAAAAGCTGGGGCTAACTTATAACAGTGCATAGATGGTTAATATTGCAAAGACAGTGGACATGAATATACAAGGAAAAAATATATACATAAGGAGACTTGTCTATACATGAAAAATTCTTTTAGGGAATAATAGACAATCTGTAAAGGCATTCAGAGTTTATAGAAAATATATCATAAGGACAAAAACAGAAATTGGCACATATATAATAAAATTTGCTGGTAACAAAGCAGCTGACATAATATGCCCTATTCACTTAAGCATTGTGTCCTATTGGAGTACACTAAAAACTAAAGATATATAAATATTCCAATAAGAGGTAAACACATATCTGATCCCATTGCTCAGAAGCATACATATAAAGATATATGTATATACAAATTGTTCTAGTTAAAAAGTGAACCCTTTTAAAGATAGTAGTGTATCATATAAGAGCATGCATTAATAAATGTCCATCTATATTGGTCAATCTATAGCATCTATTTGTAGATATATTTGGCAAACTATTGAACACCTTTCCTATCACTCTCTGTAGATACTATTCTCCAACCACAACAATATAGGAGCTAAATCTATACTGCCCCATATAGTTGACTAGAGGCATTACATGTAGAATAACATACATGCACAAGTTATAAGTAAGTGTGAATACATGGACGTATGAAATAGATATGTAGTGGAAGGGAGGGGGGACACCGGCCACAGACGGTTAGAAACAGAACATGTAGAGGGTACCAAATTAAACCAGGGTTTAAAGACACAGTAATGCACAAGTACCATCAGTCATATGTATGTTTAGATAGAACTGTCACTGCCAGTGATTAATCAAGTCGAATTCTGAGTTGAAGCCCTCAGGTATTTGGGTTTTGAGTTTAAAGATCCAAAAGGTTTCTTGTCTAGCTAGGAGTTTATCTTTGTCACCTCCCCTAGGGGGCCTTCTTACTACTTCAATAGCCCTCCATTTAAATGTATTCACATTTCCCAAGTGGATCTCAATAAAATGTTTTGACAATGCTGAGCAAGTGACTTTGTTTTTAATATAGCCTAGATGTTCCCGTATTCTGGTACGCACAGCTCTACTGGTCATTCCTATGTATTGGCATTGATGTTGGGTACATTCAATTTAATATACTACATAGGGTGTAGAACATTTGATAAGTCCCTTCGTTTCAAATCTTTGATTGGTTCTGCAAGAGTAAAACTCTCTTCCCTCAACAATGTAATCGCAGGCCTTACACCTACCATCTCCACACTTATATGTGCCCTGAACACTAAGCCATGATGTAGGCTGTTGTGTGAGTGGCAATTGAGTTGGGGATAATAAATTACCCAGTGTTAAGTTTTTTGAATATACACACTTAAAACCCTTATTTACCACTTCTTGTAGTGCTTTATCACCATGTAACATTGGGAAATATTTTTTGATTATTGCACAGATGTCATAAAACTCAGTAGAGTATTTCGTAATGAAAAGGGTTTTGTCATCCCCTCTGCTTTTTGGCTTGGTACTTAAGGCATTCTGTCTATCCACCCTAGCAACTTCCTTAGCCACGTTCTGCACCATTTCTGTCCGGTATCCCCTCTCCATCAAACGATTCGCCATACACTTACTTTCCTCAATGAAATCCTTATTGGAACTACATATACTTCTAGTGCGTAATAGTTGTCCTCTCGTGATCCCCTTGAACACATGTCTGGGATGTGAAATTTTATTGTGTAACAGCGTATTACCACTTATTGGTTTCCTGTACAATTTAGAGTTAACCAATCCAGTATCTAGATCTCCTACCAGAGTAATATCCAAAAAGTTTATGGATATTTTGTTCCAATCAAATGTAAATTGTACCCCATTATCACTGTGGTTCAGAAAATGCACAAAGTTTTCTGCATCCAAATCACTTGATGACCATACAATAAGTAGGTCATCTATGAATCGTTTATATAAGTGGATGTGTTCCTTGAAGGGGTTGCTATCTGCATATATAAAGGTTCTCTCCAGCCATCCCATAAAGATGTTTGCATATGAGGGGGCAAATTTTGCCCCCATGGCCGTACCTTGCTTTTGCAGATAGCACACCCCCTCGAACTGAAAATAATTGTGTTGAAGTAGGAACTGGGTAACTCTAAGTATGTACAGCGTAGCTTCACTGTTTTCACCATAGATGGGTTCCACAAAATATTTAATAGCTCTGATTCCCATATCCTGTGGGATGCTTGAATAAAGAGCTACTACATCTATGGTTAGCCAACTGTGTTCTGGGGATCACGAGAGTTCATCTACCAGGCATAATATATGTGTGGTGTCTTTGATGTAGCTGTGCAGGGATTCTACAATGGGCTGTAATATGGCATCGAGCCATTCAGAAAGCGGTTCTAAAAGTGAGCCTATGCCCGACACAATGGGTCTCCCTTTAATATTAGTTAGACGGACAACTGTAAAGAACAGAAACAGAGGCGCCACATGTGTAGATCAATAGATACCAAGATGTAAATCTGGACAAGACACAGGATACTCACAAACGTGAAGGCACTCTCTTGTGCCTGTTAGAGGCAGGCTGGTATTCTAAACAGCAAACCAGCTGGCTGTGTATACGAATCCCCGTCGTGATGTCCTGGAGAGATGGATGTCCTGCAAGGCAGTCCTTGCCTGGATAGTATCCTAAAGGTTGGAACAAGGGAGAAAGGCTGGACAGCCTTTGGGTTACTTAGAAGAGATTGATGCACACACCAGACTTAGTGAATCATAAAACTAGCATTTATTATACAGAATAAAATAGCCAGTAATGTAGCACATTACAGCTGGTGTGTTAAAATCAAATCTCTTATGGTATATAGAGAAGTAAAGCGATGCGTTTCTCGGGAGTAACCCCGTTTCCTCAGGCTTGTATGCTCTATCTATGTCTTAATCACCCTTAAATAGGCACAGAGTTTCCAGTTTGTAATATTAGTTAGACCCTTGTGTACTTTGGGCAAGTGATGAAAAAGGGGTGTAACAGGGTTGCTTACATACAGATATCTCATGGTATCCGTGTCCAAGAATCCACCATTGACACCATCATCCAAAAGATCATATAGTTCTCTTTGGAACTTCCTCACTGGATCAAAGGATAATTTGGAATAAACTTCAGTATTTTCTAGCTGCCTTTTAGCTTCTGCTACATATGTTTCCTTATCAAGAACTACAACACTTCCCCCTTTATCCGAATTCTTAATGACTATTGACTTGTTATTCATTAATGTATCAATAGCCTCTTTTTCTTTCAGGGTCAGATTGTGTTTAGTTACTTTTTTGGATTTGTGTAGCTCAGTTAGATCCTCAACTATTCTCTTGTGAAATAGCTCTAAAGTTTTGCCCCTACTATGTATAGGGTAAAACTGTGTGGCCCCTTTAAATCTAGGAAATATAGGGGTACTCATGCAACTATTGTCTGTATTCGATTCAGAATGTAGATCTTCAAGTGCAATGACATCACAGGCCTCTGAGAAGGAAGACATACCATTATCAGACAGCACAGGTGCTGAACAAACATCCCGTGCTCCTTGATCAATGTTTTTGTAAAGTGAGTTTTCTTATAAACTTATTAACATCGATGATGGTATGAAAGAGATTAAAGCTACTATCTGGGCAAAAACCAAGTCCATAGCCCAAAAACCCTCACCTCTATGTTAGTAAGTGAATGAGAAGAAAGATTAATTACATTTTCTACAGAGGGCGACTGACAGTTTTGTTTTCCCTCAGAGTGTACCTGTGTTGTCTGGTCTGATGCTCCCTCCCTCCCCCTGTGGGTGGCTTGAGAGCTGACCGAAAAACCTGGGTCCTGTCACTAGATTTTACGTTACCCTCTACTCTATCTTGTTCTATATTTTCTTGAACTCTATTTTCCTGTGGCGTTATTTTAGTTTGCTTCGGTTTTGCACCTTTACCTAGTGTATGTTGTGAAACATCAGTCATTTTGGCTGTGTAAGTGGAGGGTGTCTCTAAATGGCCCTGATTAATCTGTGTAGTCTCATTTTCTGATAGCATATCTTCCCCGGAGGTGGACGCCGCCCATGATGATTGATCATCATCCGTGGTGTCCAACTCCACAAATGTGACTTTTTTCTTTTTGTGTTGTCTCCTTTTATGTTTGAATGTGGTACTCTCACCGGTTGTGCTTTCTGCTGCAATGTCAGAGCTAGCTATTGCTCGATTAGAAGCATTGCCATTGTTGTTTATATTACGCCTGTTTCTGAATCTCCTGGGTTTGTGCCAAATAAATACCTTGTTATCCTGGTAATCCCTTTGGTCCCTTAGGAATTTGGTGTGTTTAGTGTGTATTAGCTCTTTTCTGGACTTTTCAACAACCTCTGCCAACATATTGTCAAAATCACCATATTCTGTATCACCCTTGTAATTATTCAATTCTATATGTAACTTGGTAATTTCATTTCTAACTGTAGCTGTTCTGTTTTATACCTTACTAGTACACCCATAAGCCTTAAAGAACAATCAGATAATATGTCATTCCATTCATTAACAAAATGTTCATTATTCACAATGTCAAAATTGGGGAATTTTTTGACCCTCAGACCTCTAGGGATCATGTTAAGGTTCAAATATTTTCCAATGATCCAAGTATCTAGTTTAAGACATATTTCTTTAAGCTTTAAAACTTCTAGGAAATAAAACAGATCTCCCAGCTTAACATTCTGTGATTCTGACTGGAAGAAATCTTCCAGCTCTAAGCCTTCAAAGTCTGAGTCATTTAATGGTGTGAGAGATACAAGGTGCTATTGGATTTTATTGACTGGCTATATCTCATGGGGAATTTGCTGTTTTTTTCATACATAGGTAGTTTATCTTTGGCTTACCTATAACAAAGGACAGTCTACAATTATTGTTTTAAAAAAATAGATAATCCCTTTATTATTCATTCACCAGTTTTGCATAACAAACACTGTATATTAATATGCTCTTTACCTCTGTGATTACCATGTATCTAAGCATCTTCTGACAGCCCCCTGATCACATGACTTTTATTTATTATCTATTGACTTGCATTTAGTATTGTGTTGTGCTAAATCTTAAATAACTTCTCAGACGTGAACACAATGTTATCTATATGGCCCACATGAACAAGCAAACTCCTGTTGTGAAAAACAAATGTGATTAAGAGGCTGTCTGTAGTGGCGTAGAAACAGGCAGAAATGTAGAGGTTTAAATGATATAAAGTATATTAATATATCAATGTTGATTGTGCAAAGCTGGAGAATGGGTAGTAAAGGCATTATCTATCTTTTTAAACAATAACAATTTTAGTGTAGATTGTCCCTTTAACTATTGTATAGCACTCTGAATGTCAGTTTACATTCTGTATAACTCATGTTCTGTGGTGGTTTAAAGGGACAGTCAAGTCCAAAATAAACTTTGATGATTCAGATAGGGCATGTCATTTTAAACAACTTTCCAATATACTTTTATCACCAATTTTGCATTGTTCTCTTGGTATTCTTAGTTTAAAGCTAAACCTAGGTAGGCTCATATGCTAATTTCTTAGACCTTGTATTTTATTATTATTATTATACTTTTTTTATGAAGTGCCAACATATTCCACAGTGCTGTCCATGGGTACAATTCATTTAAATAAAACAATGATATGAAACTTGTAAGAGACAGGACAAAATTTACAAACACATACAGGAGGAATTGAGGGCCCTATTCCCGTGGAAACTTACAATCTAGAAAGGTAGGAGGATGAGAAACAGGAGGTGAGGACTGCAAGATTGAGAAAGATGTTGATGCAGAGTTAGATGAGGCAAATGTTAGGCAAGTGAAATTAATTTATTATTGAGTTGGGTGGTAGGCTTCCCTGAACTGAAAGATTAGGGCAAAGCCTGACAGCACGAGGGAGAGTGTTCCAGAGGGTAGGTGCTGCATGACAGAAGTCCTGCAGTCTAGCATGAGAGGCGGTGATAGTTGCGGATGCAAGGAGCAGAACATTGTTGGATCTTAGTGGGCAGGCTGGAGTATACTTGTTTATTAGAGAGGATAGATAGAGGGGAGCGGCATTGGTGAGAGCTTTGTATGTAAGGGTGAGAATTTTGAATTTAATTCTGCTGTGAATGGGGAGCCAATGAAGGGACTTGCAGAGAGGTGCAGCAGATACAGAGCTACAGGAAAGGTGGATCAGCCTGGCAGAGGCATTTAGGATGGATTGAAGGGGGGAGAGGCGGGAAAGAGGAAGACCAGCAAGTAGGTTATTGCAGTAGTCAAGTCGGGTAAGAACAAGGAAGTGGATTATTTGCTTTGTGGTGTTAGCGCTCAGAAAAGCGCAAATCTTGGAAATATTGTGTAGATGGTTATGGCAGGATGTAGAAAGCGATAGGATATTGGGGACGAAGGATAGATTTGAGTCAAGTGTAACTCTGAGGCAGCGGACTTGGGGTGATGGGAAAATGGTGATGCCGTTAACAGGGATAGAGAAGTCAGAAGTCGGCGTAGAGCTTGAGGGGGGGGGATAAGAAGGAGCTCAGTCTTAGACATGTTAATCTTTAGGTGGTGAGAGGCCATCCAGGAAGAAATACCAGATAAGCAGTCGCTGACATGAGAAAGGACAGAGGGAGAGAGAGCAGGGGCAGAGAGGTAGATCTGGATGGCATCAGCATATAGGTGATATTTGAAGCCATAACTGTTGATAAGATTACCCAGCGAAAAAGTGGAGAAGAGGACCCAGAACAGATCCTTGAGGTACTCCAACAGACAGAGGCATTGGAGAGGAGGAGTCGCCGGCAAATGACACAGAATAAGACCTGTGAGAAAGATAGGAGTGAATCCAGGAAAGAGCAGTGTCACAGAGGCCAAAAGAGCTAAGGGTCTGTAGGAGGAGGGGGTGGTCAACTGTGTCAAAGGCAGCTGAGAGGTCAAGTAAGATGAGTATAGAGTAGTGGCCAATATTTTTAGCAGAGAGAAGATAGTTAGTAACCTTGGTAAGGGCAGTCTCAGTTGAGTGTTTGGGGCAGAATCCAGATTGCAGTGGGTCAAGCAAAGAGTTGGTGGACCGGAAGTGGGTTAGGCGATTGTAAACTAGTTCTTCAAGAAATTTTGATGTTAGTGGAAGCAGTGATATGGGGCGGTAGTTTTCAGGCGAATTAGGGTTGAGGGAGGGTTTTTTGAGTATGGGAGTGACTTTTGCGTGTTTGAAAGAAGATGGGCATGAGCCGGTAGAGAGAGATAGGTTGAAGATGTGAGTAAGAGCAGGAGTGAGGGTGGGAGACAGGGAGGATATTAAATGGGAAGGGATAGGGTCAAGCGGGCAGGTAGTGAGGCATGAGGAAGATAGTAAGGAAGAAACTTAATTATCAGTGGCTGAATGGAAGATGCAGAGGGTGGCAGAGGGAGTAACTGGGCCTGTTGTTGGAATATTGCATTTTGGTTTTGGGATGTTGCTTTGGATAGTACGTGTTTTGAGCACTAAAGATAGATGGGGGTGGAGCAGGTGGGTAGAAAAGAGCGTTAAAGGTGGAGAAGAGTCGTTTAGGGTTTGAGGAAAGAGTAGATATGATAGAAGAGGAGTAGGTTTTGCTTGGCTAAGTGAAGGGCAGAAGTGTATGAATGAAGAATAAACTTATAGTGTATGAAATCAGGTTCAGAGTAAGTTTTCATTCAGACATGCTCAGCAGTACGGGAGCATTTTTGCAAATAGCGTGTTTGCTGACCATGCCAGGGCTGTAACTAACGACGTGATATTTTACACAGTTGGGTAGGGGCAAGTGTGTCTAATGCAGAGGAGAGAGTTTTGTTATAGTGGGCTGTAGCGAGATCAGGGGAGGTTATATTGGAAGTGTAAGGGAGGAGATCTTGAATGATTTTTTAAACTTGGAGCAGATCCACAGCATGTATATTTCTACAGGTGCGGGGGCGGGATGGAGAAGTGGGTTTAGCTGTTGCATTAATATTATAGATGACTAGGTGATTGTCTGAAATGAGAAAAGAGCGACAGGTGAGGTCAGATATAGAACAGAGGTAGGAAAATACCAGGTTGATGGAGTGTCTATCATGGAGAGTAGGGAATAGGGTGGATTGTGAGAGACCGAAGGAGGATGTGAGTGAAATAAGTTTAGAATCAGCAGGGGCAGATGGGTTGTCAATGGGAATGTTGAAGTCCTCAATAATTTGGGTTGGTATATTTGAAGAGGGAAAGTGAGGAAGCCAGGCGGCAAAGTTGTCAAGGAAATGGGAGGTTGGTCCACTCAGTGGCTGGATGGAAGGTGCAGAGGGTGGCAGAGGGAGTAACTAGGCCTGTTGTTGGAATATTGCAGGTTGGTGTTGGGATGTTGCCTTGGATAGTACGTGTTTTGTTTAAAAAGTAGTCTGCAAGGTCTTGAGCACTAAAGATAGACGGGGAGTGGAGCAGGTGGGTAGAGAAGAGAGTTAAAGGTGGAGAAGAGTCGTTTAGGGATTGAGGAAAGAATAGATATGAGAGAAGAAAAGTAGGTTTGCTTGGCTAAGTGAAGGGCAGAAGTGTATGAATGAAGAATAAACTTATAGTGTATGAAATCAGGTTCAGAGTAAGTTTTCATCCAGACATGCTCAGCAGTATGGGAGCATTTTTGCAAATAGCGTGTTTGCTGAGCATGCCAGGGCTGTAACTGACGATGTGATATTTTGCACAGTTGGGTAGGGGCAAGTGTGTCTATTGCAGAGGAGAGAGTTTTGTTATAGTGGTCTGTAGCAAGATCAGGGGAGGTTATAGTGTAAGTGTAAGGAAGGAGATCTTGAATGATTTTTGAAACTTGGAGTAGATCCACAGCGTGTATATTTCTACAGGTGTGGGGGTGGGATGGAGAGTGGGTTTAGCTGTTGCATTAATATTATAGATGACTAGGTGATGGTCTGAAATGATAAAAGTGCGACAGGTGAGGTCAGATATAGAACAAAGGTAAGAAAAAAACAGGTTGATGGAGTGTCCATTACGGAGAGTAGAGAATAGGGTGGATTGTGAGAGACCGAAGAAGGATGTGAGTGAAAGAAGTTTAGAAGCAGCAGGGGCAGATGGGTTGTCAATGGGAATGTTGAAGTCCCCAATAATTAGGGTTGGTATATTTGAAGAGGGAAAGTGAGGAAGCCAGGCGGCAAATTTGTCAAGGAAATGGGAGGTTGGTCCAGGAGGGAGATAGATGACTGTCACTTTGAGGGAAAGGGGGGAAAACAGGGGAATACAGTGGACTTCAAAGGAGGAGAAGGAGAGAGATGGGATTGGAGGTAGGTATTGATAAGTGCAGGAGCGGGAGAGCAGGATCCCAACACCGCCACCACGTTTCTCACCTGGCCTAGGGGTATGGATAAAGGGAAGACCACCATGTGTGATAGCAGCAATGGAAACAGTGTCAGAAGGAGATAGCAAGGTATCGGTAATTGCTAAAAGAATGAAAGCATTTGATAAAAACAGATCATGAATGGTTGTAAGTTTGTTGCAGACAGAGTTCCATAGTGCACAGGTGAAATAGTGTGTGTGTATGGGATGCATTGGATGGAAATTAGGTTATGTGTGTTGCTTTTATTAAAGTTTCTATAAGGAGTGTGTGATTGGGTAATGGTGGGAATGAGGGTGGGCCCAGGAATTCGAGAGATGTCGCCTGATGCTAATAGCAGCAAGATGGAAAGTAAGAGTAGGTGAGAATGAGATTTATAGCAGTGTGGGAGGTGGTGCAGTTTATTGATATAGATTTTAAAATAGAAAGTAGTTCATGAGAGCTAAGGTATGGAGAAGAAAGGAGAGAGGGGCCTATATAAACTGCACATGGAGAAGGGTAAAGTATGAGCATGTGAGCCTGCTTGTGGAATAGACATAAGACTGTTAAAAGGAAAAGCAGTCCTGAAAACATAGCAGAATGTTAAGTGCAAAAGATTGTTTTTGAAATGAAAATATTTAACTTGCCTCAAATCTTCTTCAATCAAATCTTGTTCAATTCTTAGTGCTGACACTTAAAGATGGTCACCTAGACAGATGGGAGCTTAGAGAGATGGAATACTCTGCAAACGCTCAGGCCCCAAGCAAAATCTCTCCCCTAACTGGTCTTAAATTTATAAGGCTTTTACAGACAGCTGAGATTACTAAAGTAATTGATTGGAGGCAGGGAGATAAGTTACACCCAGGTGAGAAGACTAAAAATTGCAACAAGATCAGAGGGATAGATTCAAGAAAGGAAATTGGGAGGGGATGAATTAATTAATTAGTAAAGCAAAGTTAGATAATAAAGAGATGCACATGCTGGGGACAGGATAAGAGCACATTATAGGAGTAGACAGTGGGTTAAAGGGTTAAAGTAATAAATCCAGCAAAAACAGAGGGTTTAAAGGGACGTACCAGGGGTTAAGAACAGTGTAATAAATCCAGCAAAAACAGAGGGTTTAAAGGGACGTACCAGGGGTTAAGAACAGTGTAATAAGTCCAGCAAAAACAGAGGGTTTAAAGGGACGTACCAGGGGTTAAGAATAGTGTAATAAATCCAGCAAAAACAGAGGGTTTAAAGGGACGTACCAGGGGTTAAGAACAGTGTAATAAATCCAGCAAAAACAGAGGGTTTAAAGGGACGTACCAGGGGTTAAGAATAGTGTAATACATCCAGCAAAACAGAGGGTTTAAAGAGACGTACCTGAAAGTAAATGAGAAATAGCAGGGTTAGATTCAGTAGATGTTAGGCTTAAATAAGTAGCATTCTGTGCAGTTGTAGTTATTGTCTAATTCTTAGTGCTGTATAGTGTATATGTGTGTATAAGTGTATAAGATAGATGTGTGTGTATTATGTTCGGTTTTCATTAATTAACAAATCAAAATCTTTTAAACTATGTAAATATAATTAGCATTTCCGGAACTAATTTGAACACATTTAAATGGTTAGTAGGCTTTCCAATATGGAAGCAGGTTAGTGGCTTTTGGTCAACGTGGACAGCTTAGGCTATGTCCCACCAAATATAATTATTGCAAATTAGTAAGAAATAATGCAATAAAACATGGCCCGTCATAATTTATCACTTTTAATCCATGTTAACAAATTTTTTATTTTAAGATTATTATTTTTTTGCAAAGAAGCACATCAAAGACTCACTATGCAATTTTCAGATTGCAGGGAATTACAGGGGAGGAGTGTGCATATTGATAACAAACAGAGAAGGCTTTCTAGGGCAGTATTAAAACTGACCATTGCTTAGCACTGTTGAAATAGTGACACCAAGTACAAAGTGTAGGAAATTTCCATGGCTGGACCCCTTCTAATAACTCTGTGGCCAACCTCTAAAAATCAGGGCATGCCTCTAGCATCTAGCTGAAAGACCTGATTAGATGGTAGAAGAATAATGGAATAATGAGTTTGTTAGCACAGTAACATCTCATACAGAAGTTAAGCACCAGAGTACATGCTAGTAAACCCTGATTGCTAGCAAAACAAGAGTAAGTAAGGCTTAAAGTCATGGTAAATTCACTTCCATAACTTCACATAGTATGAAAACTCTTCTCCTAACTAGCATATTAATATGCCTATTTTCTTCCAATATCAAATCTACTTTTAATACTGAGCGTTTTTGTCAGGCTCCGTTACCTGATTCAATGCAGCCACTTTTGCCTTAGACTTCTTTGACTGGCAGCCCTTTCAGCCAGTCAGAGCCTCACCATGCACCCCATGTACGTTAATAATAGCACACTCCCATGCTTGGAATTCAGGCTGGAAGTTGAACTGCACAAACGCAACTGCTACGCTATTTGCGGAATATTAACAATGAGGCTACTTACAGTATGTTTTCTCAATACTGCATATATTTAAATAAAGGAGTTAAATCACTTTGAACAGCTGGGATTAACCCCTTTATTGCATCTACATGGTATGAGTAATAACATTATTATAATAGCTTTTAGTAGCAATGAATTAGAAAAGTGTCAATATATTTGCTAAGCTGTATGTTAAAGGGACAGTAAAGTCATAATTAGACATTCATGATTTAGACAGAGCAAACAATTTTAAACAACTTTCCAATTTACTTCTATTATTTAATTTGCTTTATTCTCTTGTTTTCCTTTGCTGAAAGGTTTATCTAGGAAAGCTCATGAGCAGCAAAGAAACTAGATTTTAGCTGCTGATTGGTGGCTGCATATATATATATATATATATATATATAAATATATATATATATATATATATATATATATATATATATATATATATATATATACTGATTGTCATTGGCTCGCCCATGTGTTCAGTTAGAAACAAGTAGTGCATTGCTGCTATTTCAACAAAGCATACAAAGTTCTACCTAAATCATGAAAGAAAAACTTTGAGTTTCATGTCCCTTTAAGTATGTTGAAGATATTTGTGGCTTTTAGTATTGATGCTAGCTAAGCTTAAAGGGACCAACAACACCAGAATTTAGATAATATAGATAATCCCTTTATTACCCATTCCCCAGTTTTGCATAACCAACACAGTTATAATAATACACGTTTTACCTCTGTAATTACATTGTATCTAAGCCCCTGCAAACTGCCCCCTTATTACAGTTCTTTTGACAGACTTGCATTTTGGCCAATCAGTGCTGACTCCTAGGTAACTTCATGTAGGTGAGCTCAATGTTATCTATATGACATACATTCCTATGCCCTCTAGTGGTGAAAAATTCAGATTAGAGGCAGCCTCCAAGGTCTAAGAAATTAGCATATGAGCCTACATAGGTTTAGCTTTCAACTAAGAAAACCAACAGAACAAAGCAAAATTGGTGATAAAAGTAAATTAGAAAGTTGTTTAAAATGACATGCCCTATTTGAACCATGGATGTTTATTTTGAACTTGACTGTCCGTTTAAAGTTTTATAAATGAATGAATAAACCAGTGCAAAGAAAAACAAATGTGCTTTGTTGCGTGTAGGGCATGTTACTGCCTACAAATAGATCCATTGGTGAAGTCTTTATCAGCTACTTAAAGGACCAGTAAATACATTAATTTGCATAATCAAACAAATACATGATAAAAAGACAATGCAATAGCACTTATGGGATATATTTAATAAGCTGCGGATGCAGCTGTTTCTGCGCGAGCCTTCAGGCTTGCCGGAAACAAAAGTTAAGAAGCAGCGGTCGTAAGACCACTGCTCCTTAACTCATCCGCCACCTCTGAGGTGGCGAACATCAATCATCCCGATCAGATACGATCTGGAAAATTGACAGCCCCTGCTAGCGGCCGATTGGAGTATGCTATCGGCATTTAGTGATGTCGGGCAGACATGAGTCGCTACAGCAGATCATGTCCGGCCCGACACTTAATAAAGCTACTCCTAAGTCTGAATTTCAAATGAGTAGTAGATTTTTTTTCTGACAAATTTCAAAGTTATGTCTATTTCCACTACCCCTGTATCATGTGACAGCCATCGGCCAATCACACATGCATATATGTAAATTCTGTGAATTCTTACACATGCTCAGTAGAAGCTGGTGACTCAAAAAGTGTTAATATAAAAAGACTGTGCACATTTTGTTAATGGAAGTACATTGCAAAGTTGTTTAAAATTGTCTGCTCTATCTGAATCATAATTTTTTTTTTATTATTATTTTATTATACAATATAACAAACAAAATTTTACACAAAAAAAATTGCAGATTACAATATCTTCTTGTTACTTTGCGTTACAATTTCCAATGCACTTTCTTATCAATATAATGAATCAACTAAAGAGCTTTGCAGATAAAAATGGGATCCAGTGAATATTTATTTTAGTATACATACTAAATCTTTTCTTTATGGGGAGAAAAAATAACTCCACCCGCCCAATCACTCTTCCCCACTCCCTCCTTCCACAGCCAGACCTTCATAGAATGAGATTTGTTTTAAATCTGTACATTAATAATGTGTGATATCCGGTTTTTCAATTCTATGCTTATATACAAGATACATTTACCCCAAATCTCTTTTTCTATTTATTTTAAAATCAAAGGCATCTAATATTAATTGGTTAAAGGGACAGTTTACTCAAAAAATTTCTCCCCTTTAATTTGTTCCCAATGATCCACTTTACCTACTGGAGTGTATTAAATTGTTTACAAGTAGCTCCTTTACCCTTGTATTGGCATTTGAAATTGTTGATTTAGCATGTGGTATCCCCACCTATTCTGAAAGTTTGTGGCCGCGCGTTCCAGCTATAGATAAGCTTTGTAAACACAGCCAGCAGAAGAAATTACACTCCCAGTCAGTTATAGCAGAGATAAGGTAATACAATTTTGATTTTCCATTGTTCTCTCAAAGTACTGGTGATTGTTTTAAGGACAGATATAAGATAAAGAAGCAAGTATATGTGCACAATGTGATACAGTAATGAGATCTGATTATACCTACAAGCTCAACCCATTTTATTAGGTTGTGGCTTCAAAACACAAAATCAGAGCTTTAATATACACAAATAAGCCTTAAAAAGCTAATTTTCATACATTTTTTACTCTGCAGTTGGTAAAAAAAAGCAATTGTAAACACATTAAGGGAAAAACTATTTTACAGTATACTGTCCCTTTAACTAGAATGTTTTTGATTTGCCTGATAGAGGGAATTTTATGGTTAATCCAATTACCAAAGATTAATTTTCTAATATTTAATATTGTTGTTAAAATAAACTCTCTTAGTTTCCCATAACTTATCCATGACCAAAAGGATTGTTTCCTTAGACAGCTCAATATTTAATTTTGTTACTTTAGATAGAAAATATGCGGTTTTGTGGAAGAACCAAGTGGGAAACCCAGATAGCCCTTTACCGGAAGGCACTTTGAAATATTTACATTAGTATCGAGTCTCCTCATAACCATTCTCCAGACCTTAAGGATGTCTCTATAAAGAGGATGAGCATAAATATCTTTTCCCAGATCTTTGTCTAAAGCATGTATCAGAAAATTCAATGAATGAGGAAAAAAAAGAAAATAATTCTTCTAAAGGTCTATGTGAGTTCCTATTGGTTTGATGTAACCAGTCAATGTGGATCCTCAATATTGCAGCGTAATTCTAACTTTTCAGGTTTGGTAATGCTAAGCCTCCTTTAAAGTATGGTAAATATAAGTTAGAAAGTTTGATCCTTGGTTTCTTTCCAGACCATAAAAAATATCTTAAACCTCAAGAAAACAATAGATCTTGATTTTTTATTAACAGAGGGAACATTCTTAGAACATATAAGATCTTGGAAGTATCATGAAAGTTTAATGTTGACATGTGTCCCTTTAATAATCTGTCCTACTGAAAAACAATGTATTTTTAACATGATGCTCTTTTTTTATATGAATGATAAAAAAATATTTTAAGTGTAATGTCCAGGGAAGAAAAATATGCCTTGGCTGACAAAATAAAAAATGTTGACTCGCTTTCTATGTGTTTTCCAGTGTAAATGCGACATTAGTTGGGTAAAAATAGCTGTATTTGCGGCTAAAGTTAAACGTATGTTCTTTCTATGGCTATGTTTTTGTAGCTGGGTTATGATTAGTATAATATGTGACAAACAACTTTAGTACATAAACTACATTTAGAATGCCCTTAAAAAATGCTTTTGCTGATGGGTACAATGAAATGGGATATCAAAAAGAAATGGAGGCAATTCTAGAGACCAATATCTAGGCAAAAAAAAAAAACTTTAAAAAAGGTGTTGAATGTTTTACAGTCAATTTTATTTTGTTATAAAACATTTACAGTGCAAAGAACTGAGCTGCAAAACATACATTTATATCAGTCGATAGTTTGCAGTGCTTTTATGTAAGGCACTTTTTATTGCACAGTTAGTGCATGCAAGGAAGGTTTTATTGCTGTTTAAATCCTTCTAATGCACTCTCAGTGGTGGGAGATAATGTAGTCTTACTTTTGGTTCATTTTTCAGTAGTAACAGGTTTTCAAAGGCAAATCACTTATCAGTGTCCTTATATTGTCTAAACTGCATATCTAAAAACATAGTAATCCTAAAGGCTTAGATAAAAATGTATTGTTTGGATTTAATTTAATAAATCAAACAAAAGTAGATTGCTTGGGCTAAGATTGAATGGTCACAAAATTGATAAAACTATTTAATCTTAGCACAAGTATTCTAAATTAGTATATAAACTAACACAAGATGTCTACTCCAGTTCTCCACAAAAAAAAATCCAAAAAGAAAACCCAACAACAACTGTTATAGGCCAAAAATATATAATCAATATGATAATATATATTATAACATATAATAATAATAATTCAGGGACACTGAACCCAAATTTTTAATTTCGTGATTCAGATAGAGTATGAAATTTTAAGCAACTTTCTAATTTACTCCAATTATCAAATTGTCTTCATTCTCTTGGTATCTTTATTTGAAATTCAAGAATGTAAGTTTAGATGCCGGCCCATTTTTGGTGAACAACCCGGGTTGTCCTTGCTGATTGGTGGATAAATTAACTGATTCAGATAGCACATACAATTTTAAAGAACTTTCCACTTTACTTCATCTATCTAATTTGCTTCATTATTTAGGTATCCTTTGTTGAAAAGCATAGCTAGGTAGACTCAGCACCTGGGTGCTATTTGCTAATTGGTGACTGCACAATTTATATGTTGTCTTTTTATTATGTATTTGCTGATTATGCAAATCTACTGTCTTTAATTGTGCTTTAAGAATGGAATTTAGCACATTAATGTTGATGTTGCACAGATATACTATAGTATACAAGTCCTCTCCACTGCTTTCATTTGTATCTGTATACTGTTTCCTTTGCCTTACTGTACTGTCATTTAGCTCATTGGGGTATTGCATAATGTTGAGATCATCAGGGGAATTTTAATGTGCCAACACATAATGGAGTTAAACAGAGGGATGCACAAGCAAATGCTTAGAGAGGGACATGGTTACGTCATAAATGGAGACTGTTAACTAATTAACACGGACTCTGCATGAGATACCAGCCTCGATTAGACTAAGCTTTCTGCAATACTGGTCATTCTCTTAGATGATTTGCCCAGCGCTTATCCCTAGCCATACGAGATTACCAGGAATCATTAAACCAACATAGATAAAAACATAGATAAAAACAATGCGCTAGAGAATAGGGAAAAGTAAAAAAAAATGAAAAAATGACATGGTCCAAAATCATTAAGGAACTAAAATCAACTTTAGAATTTAATTTTGCTACATTAAAGGTTTAAAGGTTAAAAGATAAAATATCATAACTGCCTGTGCAGAGTGTCACTAATTAACTTTTTTTTAAAAAAACAATTAGGAGAGTATTTATTTGGCAGTGGATTGTAATTTTATCTTGCCTGTTTGTTAAAAGTACAAAATAGTCACTGTATCATATTATTGAAGACAGATGCGTCATTCAAGAATAAAGGTAAATATGTATCTGTAGTTGCTCAGACAGTTGATGTTTTTAATAAACTATATAAGCTGTGTTTCTCAAAAGATATTTCAAAATGAATGTTTACTGATCATCTCTGATGCATACAAAATGTAAATATGTTTATACACAAGCATTCATTTTGCAAATAAATCAAGGAACACATTTCTACCCATTATGTAAATAACGTAAGGAATTCCAATAGTGTATCAATGTTGTACAACAGATGGTATTGTAAGATTTACCACCCCATTACATTTGATGGGATTGAATTCATTTGTATTTCTGGGTGCTTTCTCCATTCTGTGCATAGCATCTTAGATGCCAGTGTTTTCTTTTACAATGATCTGAAATAGTAATTTACGAATAAACCCTGTGCTCCTTAACAATTTTCAAAATGTGAGAAATACATTAAGATGTAAATCTTGCTTTCCATTATACTGCAGATATAGCTACTCTGTTTCACAGCTGAGATTTCACATTCTTATATTTGATGAAACATATATATGGCAGGTGGGAAAGATTTTCATTATTTCGCTTAAAAAAAATCAAAACTACATTTCCACATTTAAATATTCTTATATCTTTTAATATGGATATTACAGACTTGATCACAACCCTTTCAATATCGACTCCAGATAATGAGGTTTCAGTTCGGCCTAAATGGGAAGTTTCATCGTGATCCCAATCCAAAAGGGATTAAGTTACTAAAATCTCAAAGCTGCAAACAAGTTTTCATTGGAAAACATGTTTTTGGTTATTATTATTTAGGGACATGAAACCCATTTTTAAACAATTTCTCAATTCACTTCAATAACCTCATTTGTTCTTTTGGTATGCTTTGTTGAAAATCATTACCTAGGTAGGTTCAGGAGCTGTGAGCTAGCTCCTGATTGGTGGCTGCGTGTGTTTCCCTGTTGTCATTGGCTTACCAATGTGGTCAGCTAGCTCCCAGTACTACATTGTTTTTCCTTCAGTTAAGGATACCAATGGAATTAAGCATAATAATAAATGTAAACTGATTTTTTTTTTCTTCAATTGCATGCTCTATCTGAATCAAAAGAAAAATGTGGTGTTTTAGGTTCCTTTAAGTACTTGTTAAAGGGATACTAAACCCAAATTTTTTATTTCACGATTCAGATAGAGCATGCAATTTTAAGCAGCTTACTAATGTATTCCTTTTATCACTTTTTATTTGTTCTCTTGGTATCTTTATTTGAAAAAGCAGAAATGTAAGCTTAGGAGCTGGCTCAATTTTGGTTCAGCATCCTGGGTAGTGCTTGCTGATTGATGGCAAACGAAGAACAGTTGATAGTCGGAGTAAATTAGAATTTTGCTTAAAATTGTATGCTCTATCTGAATCATGAAATAAATAATTTGGGTTTAGTAGACTGAAACTGGGAATCTAAACAAAACTGACATATACAATTGCCATTCCACCCCTCTTAAGGATACATTATAGTGAATACATTTTTTTTACAATGTTTATTGGAATTCATCATTTACATACAGTATGTGAGATTATCCTATTGTAAACCAAATCTATTCTGATAAATGGTAAACAATCTGAATACCGTTGGAATAATATTATGTCTTCTTAATAAATATATTTGGCACTTTGTTTATTCATTATTTCCAAACATTGATTGATAAAGCACTATTTTCAAGTTTGGTGTAATTTACATATGAAATCAAGAAGAACACTACAGTAGATTCATAAATTTGTAAAGGTTTACTCATATTTGGGTATTTGACAAGTTTTACTTCATATTTGGGTTAATGTGACTTTATTCAACTACAGCAAAACTATGGACAGCAAAAATATCACATCTAGCCCTATATCTAGGTTATGTCTTGGCACTTTTTTGTTTGGTTATTCCAAGGGGGATATTTATCAAAGGTCTGGCAGGCCTGATCCGACAGTGCGGATCAGGTCCGCCAGACCTCGCTGAATGCGGAGAGCAATACGCTCTCTAGGTGTTCAGCATTGCACCAGCACTTCTTGTGAACTACTGGTGCAGTGCCGCCCCCTGCAGATTCGTGGTCAATCGGCCGCCAGCAGAGGGGTGTCAATCAACCCGATTGTACTCGATCGGGTTGAATTGCAGCGATGTCTGTCTGCCTGCTCAGAACCCATTTATCAAGCTCCATACGGAGCTTGATAAATGGGCCCCCAAGAGTTTGAATGGGCTTTCGTAGAGGTAATCATATGAAAGGCCATTCTAATCAGTTTGGAAAAAAATTGTAAACCCAGTTATGTTATGTCTTTCAAGTGATCTTGTACCTTATTGAAATGACATTAAAAAAAATTATTTTATTTTATTGAATTATTAATGGGACATGAAACCCATTTTCTTTTATGAATGAGGAAAGGGACGCTTTGAGAAAGCCGCATAGAATTGTCCTGGCGGCAAAAAACGTGTAAGCGTAGTTTCTACTACATACTTAAGATAGGCAAGCTGAGGACCCTGGATCCCTTGGACCATTGGGATATCGAGAGTATCACTGTTATTGTGAGAGAGCACATACAAGAGACGCAGCTGATTTATCGCAAGTGAAAACACAGGAAGAATGGCATGGTCAGCACTTCATTGCCTCTACCCTGTGACAACCTGGATACGGATACCACTCTACATACGAAGAACAGTGAGACCTGTCCATAGCACTTGTCTACACTACGGGTCCCTTGAGCGAGGGCTATCCCTCAGTAGGTAGCACCCTGTAGCAAGTACTCCCTGTTACCTCTGGGAATTGTTACTATGTTTTGTAATATCATATGACTGAATGCTGACTCACCAGACCACCCGCTTGCTATCTTGCTATTCCCCTTTGCTGAACTGCCTAATTTCATCTCTACTTTGCTTAACGATAATATTGCGTATATCGACTGCTGCTACTGCCTCTCTATAATACAGTTTGAACATTGTTCTAATGCTTTGGACACAGACGCTGCACATTTTGATACTCTTTGATACTGAACTGTCTTTTGATATCATCTGACAATATTTAATTGTTTATTACGGACATTGTGCACACTTTTTTCATTCATTCCCAATGGCCATTGGTAGATAGGTAGTTTTTTGCTATACTGAGGTCATAGATTTTTTTTGGTATTGTACTCGTTCTTATGTAAATATGTATTATTAAAGCTAGACATGGTTTTTTGCATATACCTATGACTAGTGTTTTTTTCATGCCTATAGATAAGGATGGACTCACTACTCCCTGGATCCATTGGTTTGATATCCACTTTGAGGGCTTATATTTACTTATTTAGTTTAAATGATTTGTGCTGGCATAGAGCATACTATATCCTAATCCCCCCCCCCTTTTTTCCTCCCCTTTACCTTTTTTTCCGCCCTATCCTCCCACAATACTATATATATTATTATTTTTCTATGCTCCCGTGCACCCCCAGATAGCACCATTTACATATCAGGGGTTTATCTATAACTTACTAAATTGGGTCGAGCTGACTTACCGCATGTTTTTCTCCTATATATATATAGGCATAACAGTGTAAATTTGCTGTCCCCTCAAAATAACTCAACACACAGCCATTAATGTCTAAACCGTTGGCAACAAAAGTGAGTACATCTCTAAGTGGAAATGTCCAAATTGGGCCCAAAGTGTCAATATTTTGTGTGGCCACCATTATTTTCCAGCACTGCCTTAACCCTCTTGGGCATGGAGTTCACCAGAGCTTCACAGGTTGCCACTGGAGTCCTCTTCCACTCCTCCATGATGACATCACAGAGCTGGTGAATATTAGAGACCTTGCACTCCCCCACCTTTCATTTCAGGATGCCCCACAGATGGTTAAGGTCTGGTGACATGCTTGACCAGTCCATCACCTTTACCCTCAGCTTCTTTAGCAAGGCAGTGGTCATCTTGGAGGTGTGTTTGGGGTCATTATCATGTTGGAATACTGCCCTGAGGCCCAGTCTCAGAAGGGAGGGGATTATGCTCTGCTTCAGTATGTCACAGTACATGTTGGCATTTATGGTTCCCTCAAGGAACTGTAGCTCCCCAGTGCCGGCAGCACTCATGCAAGCCCAGACCATGACACTCCCACCACCATGGTTGACTGTAGGCAAGACAAACTTGTCTTTGTACTCCTCACCTGGTTGCCACCACACACGCTTGACACCATCTGAACCAAATTATCTTGGTCTCATCGGACCACAGGACATGGTTCCAGTAATCCATGTCCTTAGTCTGCTTGTCTTCACCAAACTGTTTGCAGGCATTCTTGTGCATCATCTTTAGAAGAAGCTATCTTCTGGGACGACAGCCATGCAGACTAATTTGATGCAGTGTATGGAGTGTGATCTGAGCACTGACAGGCTGACCCACCACCCCTTTAACCTCTGCAGCAATGCTGGCAGCACTCATACGTCTATTTCCAAAGACAACCTCTGGATATATCCACCAGCTCTGTGATGTCGTCATGGAGGAGTGGAAGAGGACTCCAGTGGCAACCTGTGAAGCTCTGGTGAACTACATGCCCAAGAGGGTTAAGGCAGTGCTGGAAAATAATGGTGGCCACACAAAATATTGACACTTTGGGCCCAATTTAAACATTTCCACTCAGGGGTGTACTCACTCAACTTCTTTGGTCGACCATGGAGAGGCCTGTTCTGAGTGGAACCTGTCCTGTGAAACCACTGTATGGTCTTGCCCACTGTGCTGCAGCTCAGTTTCAGGGTGTTGGCAATCTTCTTATAGCCTAGCCTAGGTCATCTTTATGTAGAGAAACAATTGTTTTTTTCAAATCCTCAGAGAATTCTTTGCCATGAGATGCCATGTTGAACTTCCAGTGACCAGTATGAGAGAGTATGAGAGCGATAAAACCAAATTTAACACACCTGCTCCCCATTCACACCTGAAACCTTGTAACACTAACAAGTCACATGACACTGGGGAGGGAAAATGGCTAATTGGGCCCAATTTGGACATTTCCACTTAGGGGTGTACTCACTTTTGTTGCCAATGGTTTAGACATTTAATGGTTGTGTGCTGAGCTATTTTGAAGGGACAGCAAATTTACACTGTTATACTGGCTGTACACTCACTAAATTACATGATGGCAAAGTGTCATTTCTTCAATGTTGTCACATGAAAAGATATAATAAAATATTTACAAAAATGTGAGGGGTGTACTCACTTTTGTGACATACTGTGTATATATATATATATATATATATATATATATATATACCCCTTAACAAAGTGAAGTCCTAGGGGCCGATTTATCAAAGCTTCAACTGATAATACAATGGAATTAGTATTAATCTCGTGTCATATTCGATGCAAATTGAATCCACTGTAATTAACAAAGCATCAACATCGTCAAATGTTGAAATGTGTGACGTAATATACAGGGAGTGCAGAATTATTAGGCAAATGAGTATTTTGACCACATCATCCTCTTTATGCATGTTGTCTTACTCCAAGCTGTATAGGCTCGAAAGCCTACTACCAATTAAGCATATTAGGTGATGTGCATCTCTGTAATGAGAAGGGGTGTGGTCTAATATAACACCCTATATCAGGTGTGCATAATTATTAGGCAACTTCCTTTCCTTTGGCAAAATGGGTCAAAAGAAGGACTTGACAGGCTCAGAAAAGTAAAAAATAGTGAGATATCTTGCAGAGGGATGCAGCACTCTTAAAATTGCAAAGCTTCTGAAGCGTGATCATCGAACAATCAAGCGTTTCATTCAAAATAGTCAACAGGGTCGCAAGAAGCGTGTGGAAAAACCAAGGCGCAAAATAACTGCCCATGAACTGAGAAAAGTCAAGCGTGCAGCTGCCAAGATGCCACTTGCCACCAGTTTGGCCATATTTCAGAGCTGCAACATCACTGGAGTGCCTAAAAGCACAAGGTGTGCAATACTCAGAGACATGGCCAAGGTAAGAAAGGCTGAAAGACAACCATCACTGAACAAGACACACAAGCTGAAACGTCAAGACTGGGCCAAGAAATATCTCAAGACTGATTTTTCTAAGGTTTTATGGACTGATGAAATGAGAGTGAGTCTTGATGGGCCAGATGGATGGGCCCGTGGCTGGATTGGTAAAGGGCAGAGAGCTCCAGTCCGACTCAGACGCCAGCAAGGTGGAGGTGGAGTACTGGTTTGGGCTGGTATCATCAAAGATGAGCTTGTGGGGCCTTTTCGGGTTTAGGATGGAGTCAAGCTCAACTCCCAGTCCTACTGCCAGTTTCTGGAAGACACCTTCTTCAAGCAGTGGTACAGGAAGAAGTCTGCATCCTTCAAGAAAAACATGATTTTCATGCAGGACAATGCTCCATCACACGCGTCCAAGTATTCCACAGCGTGGCTGGCAAGAAAGGGTATAAAAGAAGAAAATCTAATGACATGGCCTCCTTGTTCACCTGATCTGAACCCCATTGAGAACCTGTGGTCCATCATCAAATGTGAGATTTACAAGGAGGGAAAACAGTACACCTCTCTGAACAGTGTCTGGGAGGCTGTGGTTGCTGCTGCACGCAATGTTGATGGTGAACAGATCAAAACACTGACAGAATCCATGGATGGCAGGCTTTTGAGTGTCCTTGCAAAGAAAGGTGGCTATATTGGTCACTGATACGTTTTTGTTTTGTTTTTGAATGTCAGAAATGTATATTTGTGAATGTTGAGATGTTATATTGGTTTCACTGGTAAAAATAAATAATTGAAATGGGTATATATTTGTTTTTTGTTAAGTTGCCTAATAATTATGCACAGTAATAGTCACCTCCACACACAGATATCCCCCTAAAATAGCTATAACTAAAAACAAACTAAAAACTACTTCCAAAACTATTCAGCTTTGATATTAATGAGTTTTTTGGGTTCATTGAGAACATGGTTGTTGTTCAATAATAAAATTAATCCTCAAAAATACAACTTGCCTAATAATTCTGCACTCCCTGTATGCTCCTGCGATCTCAATCCGACACAGATCGATGGAGAAAAACATGCGATTTCTAGAAATACAAATACACATTCATTTATGTGAAAATATAATATATCAAATTTTTTGTAAAACAAGTATATAAAACAAAAAAATAACTTTCTATGAGATTTTATTGTTTGTTCAGGTATAACTCTAGCTATTTCTTGGACATTAACATATAAAAAATAAAAGATTAGCTTTAGAGAAATGCTCTTGTTCATGTACAGTAATGATATGGTATAAATAAAGTTAGAAAAAAACAGAATATTTGCGACATCAATGTCTCTTATTTATTAACAGTCCGATGCTCATCGCTCCGTACTTGACACGCGTGTTTTTGACAAACCTTTTAATAAATAAGGGCGTCGTATGTGGATTTGCGGCAGCAATGTCTGGTGAGCGTATTGACTCCAGCAAATGCACCTAGATTGACGCTTTGATAAATCGGCCCCATAGACTGGTATTTCAGTAGTACCATTGGGTATCTCCATTTATATATACATAGTGATGTCGCAAATAGTTCGCCGGCGAATAGTTCCCGGCGAACATAGCTTGTTCGGGTTCGCCGCGGCAGGCGAACATATGCGATGTTCGATCCGCCCCCTATTCGTCATCATTGAGTAATACTTTGACCCTGTACCTCACAGTCAGCAGACACATTCCAGCCAATCAGCAACAGACCCTCCCTCCCAGACCCTCCTACCTCCTGGACAGCATCTATTTTAGATTCATTCGAAAGCTGCATTCTTAGTGAGAGGAGGGACAGTGTAGCTGCTGCTGATTTAATAGGGAAATCGATAGCTAGGCTAGTGTATTCAGTGTCCACTACAGTCCTGAAGGACTCATCTGATCTCTGCTGTAAGGACAGCACCCCAAAAAGCCCTTTTTAGGGCTAGAAAATCAGTCTGCTTTTTTTGTTTCTTTTTCCTGTGTAATTTAATTGCAGTTGCCTGCCTGCCAGCGTGTTTGTCAGGCTCACAGCGTATACTGTGCCCACTTGCCCAGTGCCACCACTCATATCTGGTGTAACAGTAGATTTAAAAAAAAACAACACTTTTTTGACTGTGTTAAATAATAGCAGTCAGTTTCCTTCACATGTGTGCGTTTCAGTGCCTGCCTGCCAGGGCACAGTGTCACCCCAGTGCAACTCATATCTGGTGTAACAGTAGTATAGATTTAAAAAAAAACTACACTTTTTTGACTGTGTTAAATAATAGCAGTCAGTTTCCTTCACACGTGTGCGTTTCAGTGCCTGTCTGCCAGGGCACAGTGTCACCCCAGTGCAACTCATATCTGGTGTAACAGTAGTGTACATTTAAAAAAAAAACAACACTTTTTTGACTGTGTTAAATAATAGCAGTCAGTTTCCTTCACACGTATGCGTTTCAGTGCCTGCCTGCCAGGGCACAGTGTCACCCCAGTGCAACTCATATCTGGTGTAACAGTAGTGTACATTTAAAAAAAACCACACTTTTTTGACTGTGTTAAATAATAGCAGTCAGTTTCCTTCACACGTGTGCGTTTCAGTGCCTGCCTGCCAGGGCACAGTGTCACCCCAGTGCAACTCATATCTGGTGTAACAGTAGTGTACATTTAAAAAAAAACAACACTTTTTTGACTGTGTTAAATAATAGCAGTCAGTTTCCTTCACACGTGTGTGTTTCAGTGCCTGCCTGCCAGGGCACAGTGTCACCCCAGTGCAACTCATATCTGGTGTAACAGTAGTGTAGATTTAAAAAAAAACAACACTTTTTTGACTGTGTTAAATAATAGCAGTCAGTTTCCTTCACATGTGTGCGTTTCAGTGCCTGCCTGCCTGCCAGGGCACAGTGTCACCCCAGTGCAACTCATATCTGGTCGGTGTAACAGTAGTGTACATTTAAAAAAAACAACACTTTTTTGACTGTGTTAAATAATAGCAGTAAGTTTCCTTCACACGTGTGCGTTTCAGTGCCTGCCTGCCAGAGCACAGTGTCACCCCAGTGCAACTCATATCTGGTGTAACAGTAGTGTAGATTTAAAAAAAAAAAACACTTTTTTGACTGTGTTAAATAATAGCAGTCAGTTTCCTTCACACGTGTGCGTTTCAGTGCCTGCCTGCCAGGGCACAGTGTCACCCCAGTGCAACTCATATCTGGTGTAACAGTAGTGTAGATTTAAAAAAAACCCACTTTTTTGACTGTGTTAAATAATAGCAGTCAGTTTCCTTCACACGTGTGCGTTTCAGTGCCTGCCTGCTAGGGCACAATGTCACCCCAGTGCAACTCATATCTGGTGTAACAGTAGTGTACATTTAAAAAAAACAACACTTTTTTGACTTTGTTAAATAATAGCAGTCAGTTTCCTTCACAGGTGTGCGTTTCAGTGCCTGCCTGTCAAGGCACAGTGTCACCCCAGTGCAACTCATATCTGGTGTAACAGTAGTGTACATTTAAAAAAAAACAACAGTTTTTGACTGTGTTAAATAATAGCAGTCAGTTTCCTTCACACGTGTGCGTTTCAGTGCCTGCCTGCCAGGGCACAGTGTCACCCCAGTGCAACTCATATCTGGTGTAACAGTAGTGTACATTTAAAAAACAACAACACTTTTTGGACTGTGTTAAATAATAGCAGTCAGTTTCCTTCACACATGTGCGTTTCAGTGCCTGCCAGGGCACAGTCTCACCCCAGTGCAACTCATATCTGGTGTAACAGTAGTGTAGATTTAAAAAAAACAACACTTTTTTGACTGTGAAATAATAGCAGTCAGTATCCTTCACAGGTGTGCGTTTCAGTGCCTGCCAGGGCACAGTGACACACCAGTGCAACTCATATCTAGTGTAATAGTAGTGTACATTTAAAAAAATATATTTTTTGACTGTAATAGATTGAATAGCAGTTAGTTGTCTGCAAGCGTGTGTGTTAGGCCTACAGCGTCTACTCTGCCAACTTCTGCCAGTGCACAGTGCCACTCATATCTGTTGTCACAGTAGCTTGCACGCATAGTACCACTAATCGGAAAAACTGCTGCTTCCTTTGTTGACTTGTCAGATACAAGTGAAGCGGTTGATGATGACGATGCGTCCGTGGATGTCACGTGGGTGCCCGCAAGAGAAGAAGAAGAGGGGGAAAGTTCAGATGGGGAGACATAGAGGAGGAGGAGATGAGTTGGAAGGAGGGGAAGGTCGTCGCAAGGAGCTAGTGGCACAGTCAGACAGCATGCACCCGGGGTCAGCCAGACAGCACGCCAATCAACGCATGCTGTTGCCACCACCAGAATGCCGTAATTGCAGAGCTCAGCAGTCTGGCATTTTTTTTGTGTGTCTGCCTCTGACAACAGCGATGCCATTTGCAACCTGTGCCAAAAGAAACTGAGTCGTGGGAAGTCCAACACCCACCTAGGTACAACTGCTTTGCGAAGGCACATTATCGCACATCACAAACGCCTATGGGATCAACACATGAGTACAAGCAGCACACAAACTCAAAGCCGCCATCCTCCTCCTGGTCCAGCATCTTCAGCCATGTCAACCACTGCTGTCCTCCTTGCCCCCTCTCAACCATCCGCCACTCCGTGTCTCGCCTTGAGCAGTTCCTGCTCATCTGCCCACAGTCAGGTGTCTGTCAAGGACATGTTTGAGCGTAAGAAGCCAATGTCACAAAGTCACCCCCTTGCCCGGCATCTGACAGCTGGCTTGTCTGAACTCTTAGCCCGCCAGCTTTACCATACAAGCAGGTGGAGTCTGAGGCGTTCAAAAAATTTGTAGCTATTGGGACACCGCAGTGGAAGGTACCCGGCCGAAATTTCTTTGCACAAAAGGCAATCCTCAACCTGTACTCGATTGTTCAAAAGGAAGTAATGGCATGTCTGGCACACAGTGTTGGGGCAAGGGTCCATCTGACCACTGATACCTGGTCTGCAAAGCATTGTCAGGGCAGATATATCACCTACACTGCGCATTGGGTAAACCTGCTAACGGCTGCCAAGCATGGAATGCGTAGGCTCTGCAGAGGAGTTGGTGACACCGCCACAACTTGCAGGCAGGCCTGCTGCCACCTCCTCTACTCCTCCTACTCCATCCTCTTCCATAACCTCCTCGACTGAGTCGTCTTCTGCTGCTGCGTCTTGCTCCACATCACTGGCAGCTCCCCAGGTACTATTCCCCATCCCGGATACGGCAGTGTCACGCCGTCTTGGGGTTGACTTGCCGGAAAGCAGAGAGTCACACCGGACCAGCACTCCTGTCTGCCCTGAACGTACAGGTGAATCAGTGACTGACTCCGCACCAACTGGAGATCGGCAAAGTGGTTAGTGACAACGGAAGAAATTTGGTGGCGGCATTGAATTTGGGCAAGTTGACACATGTGCCGTGCATGGCATATATGTGTAATCTGATCGTACAACGCTTTGTGCATAAGTACCCAGGCTTACAGGACGTCCTGAAGCAGGCCAGGAAGGTGTGTGGCCGTTTCAGGCGTTCCTACACGGCCATGGGGCACTTTTCAGATATCCAGCGGTGAAACAACATGCCAGTGAGGCGTTTGATTTGCGACAGCCCGACATGTTGGAATTCAACACTCCTAATGTTCGACCGCTTGATCCAACAATAAAAAGCCATTAACGACTATTTGTATGACTAGGGTGCTAGGACAGCCTCTGCGGAGCTGGGAATTTTTTTGCCACGTTACTGGATGCTCATGCACAATGCCTGTAGGCTCATGCGTCCTTTTGAGGAGGTGACAAACCTAGTCAATCGCACCGAAGGCACCATCAGCGACATCATACCATTTGTTTTCTTCCTGGAGCGTGCCCTGCGAAGAGTGCTGGATCGGGCCGTAGATGAGCGTGAAGAGGAAGAGAAAGTTGTGGTCACCATCACCACCAGAAACAGCCTTATCAGCATCGCTTGCTGGACCTGCGGCAACGCTGGAAGAGGATTGTGAGGAAGAGGAGTCAGAGGAGGAATGTGGCTTTGAGGAGGAGGAGGTAGACCAACCATAACAGGCATCCCAGGGTGCTCGTTGTCACCTATCTGGTACCCGTGGTGTTGTACGTGGCTGGGGGGAAGAACATACCTTCAGTGAGATCACTGAGGATGAGGAACGGGACATGAGTAGCTCGGCATCCAACCTTGTGCAAATGGGGTCTTTCATGCTGTCGTGCCTGTTGAGGGACCCTCGTATAAAAAGGCTGAAGGAGAACGACCTGTACAGGGTGTCCACGCTACTAGACCCCCGGTATAAGCATAAAGTGCCGGAAATGTTACCGAATTACCGCAAGTCGGAAAGGATGCAGCAGTTCCAAAAGAAATTAAAAAGTATGCTTTACACAGCATATAAGGGTGATGTCACAGCACAACGGGAATCTAACAGGGGATGAGGTGAAAGTAATCCTCCTCCTCCTCCCACGACCACGCCGGCAAGGACAGGACGCTTTACAGACGTGTTGTTGATGGAGGACATGCGGAGCTTTTTAAGTCCTACGCATCGCCACAGCCCTTCGGGGTCCACCCTCAGAGAATGACTCGTTCGACAGGTAGCAGACTACCTCACCTTAACTGCAGATATCGACACTCTGAGGAGCGATGAACCCCTTGACTACTGGGTGTGAAGGCTTGACCTGTGGCCTGAGCTATCCTAATTTGTAATAGAACTTCTGGCCTGCCCCGCTTCAAGTGTCCTGTCAGAAAGGACCATCAGTGCAGCAGGAGGTATTGTCACTGAGAAGATAAGTCGCCTAGGTCAAAAAAGTCTAGATTACCTCACCTTTATTAAGATAAATGAGGGATGGATCCCAAAGGGACTGACAGTGGGCGATACATTTGACTAAAAAAGGCCTGATGAGATGAGCTGCCTTGGGCTAAAAATGGTCCACACGCTGCTGTATTTTATCTCTCAATGCCGGATGACTTGCGTGACTTATCCGCCACCAACTAGGGTTCAAGCCGCAATCTTTTAGGGCACTTTCTGCCTGGGAAACATCAATTTTTCTGGCCGCTGCTACAGCGGCTTCAACAATACCTATTTTTTTAGGCATGTGTACATGCCTAATTTTTCTGGCCTCTGGTGCTTCACTGTGGCTTCAAAAACCAAACCAAAAAAAAGGGATTAAACTGATAGGAATAGTACTACTTAACACACCACTCCTATCTGGTGGCACATTAGATTGCATGCGCAGTGCCCCAAATTTGAAGTAGGAGGTCCGACCAAGCATCTTTTTCCATCTCCCGGTTCCTAAAATTGAAGCCATATACACGTCTCCTGATAGGGGACGTAACAGGGATTAAACTGATAAGAATAGAACTACTTAACACACCACTCCTATCTGGTGGCACATTAGATTGCATGCGCAGTGCCCCAAATTTGAAGTAGGAGGACCGACCAAGCATCTTTTTCCATCTTCGGTTCCTAAAATCAATGCCATATACATGTCCCCTGATAGGGGACGTAACAGGGATTAAACTGATAAGAATAGTACTACTTAACACACCACTCCTATGTGGTGGCAAATTAGATTGCATGTGCAGTGCCCCAAATTTGAAGTAGGAGGACCGACCAAGCATCTTTTTCCATCTCCCGGTTCCAAAAATCGATGCCATATACACGTCCCCTGATAGGGGACGTAACAGGGATTAAACTGATAAGAATAGTACTACTTAACACACCACTCCTATCTGGTGGCACATTAGATTGCACGCGCAGTACCCCAAATTTGAAGTAGGAGGACCGACCAAGCATCTTTTTCCATCTCCCGGTTCCTAAAATCGATGCCATATACACGTTCCCTGATAGGGGACGTGACAGGGATTAAACTGATAGGAATAGTACTACTTAACACACCTTATAATAACGCAGAGAGAGGCAATGCAGAGAGAGGAGTTTGAAGAAGAGGAGTCAGAGGAGGAAGGTGGCTTTGAGGAGGTGGAAGACCAAACACAGCAGGCTTCCCAGGGGGCTTGTTGTCACCTTTCGGGGACCCTTGGTGTTGTACGTGGCTGGGTAGAGGAAGAGAGCTTCAATGACATCAGTGAGGACAAGGAACGGGACATGGCTAGCTTGGTATCCAACCTTGTGCAAATGGGGAGTTTGCGGTTGTGCAAATGGACTGTTTGCGGTTGTTTGCGGTGCGTTAAACGGGGAGTTTGGTCTGTCACTGTGAAGCGGGCATAACCCTTACACTACCTGATCGATACAACATCATACCTGATGTTTTAAAGCACGTTATTCCAAACAATTTAGGAATGTTAGGTGATTTATGCCCTTTATGGATTAAAACCAGACTCTGCATCAACTATGTAATTTTCCATGGGAGTTTTGGCATGGATCCCCCTCCGGCATGCCACAGTCCAGGTGTTAGTCCCCTTGAAACAACTTTTCCATCACTATTGTGGCCAGAAAGAGTACCTTTGGGTTTTAAAATTCACCTGCCTATTGAAGTCTATGGCGGTTCGCCCGGTTCGCCCGTTCGTGAACTTTTGCAGAAGTTCATGTTCGCCGTTCGCGAACCCAAATTTTAAGGTTCACGACATCACTATATATACAGCATGTTATAACCCTTTTCCATTCAAAGACCTTGTTATATACTGTACTATATACCTTTTAACCTTTTATAACTTTTTCATTATTATTTTTATAAATATTTTTTTTTTATTAGATAGTGTATATATCAGTGTAACATTGTATCAGTGCAACTTTAATTATAACTTTAAACCTTTACACAAGGTCTTCAGTTGTGCTTACTTTCAACTTGTAATACGTATACAAGTTTGCACAGGCACGTTATTTCAATATTGCGCTCAAATTTGGTTAATGCGACAAGGTTATATATTCTTAGATTGGGTAGTGCCAGGCCACCTGCTTTAATTGGAAGGCAAATCGTTTCTGTTTCACATCTTATTTTTTTCTCCTGCCACACAAAACCAGCACACATAGGTGGTATATAAAAAACGATTTCAGGGATCAAATGGGGAGAGAGGGTCCTGCCAAGAGTTGCAATGTTGTAGTCAGCTCTTATGAAGGTGAACTACAAACAGCTGGGCTCATAGGCTTACATGCTATGGGGTTTTAGGGGATATCAGTGGAGAAAGGAAGGGAGCACTTGAAGCTTTTAAAACTAGAGGAGATTCTTGTGGAGTGAGGCAGAGAGTTCCATAAGATGGAAGCCAGTCTGGAGAAATCTTGTAGACGGGAATGTGAGGAGGTAACAAGAGAGGAGGAGAGTAGGAGATCATGAGTGGAGCGAAGGGGATGGGAGGGAGAGTATCTGGAGACAAAGTCTGAGATGTAGGGGGAGCAATGCAATTGAGAGCTTTGTGTGTCAGAGTGAGAATTTTGTGTTTAATCCTGGAGGCAAGAGGAAGCCAGTGAATGGATTGGTGCGGCAGATGAAGAGCAACGTGCAAGGAAGATGAGCCTGGCAGAGGCATTCATTATGGATTGTAAAGGAGCTAGGCAGCAGCTAGGGAGACCAGAGAGGATAGAGTTGCAGTAGTCGAGGCGGGAAAGGATGAGAGTGTGGATTAAAATCTTTGTTGTGTCTTGTATAAGGAAATGTCTAATTGTAGCAATGTTTTTAAGGTGGAAGCGGCAGGCTTTAGCCAAGGACTGAATGTGAGGAGTGAAAGAAAGATCTGAGTCAAGTGTGACCCCAAGACATCGGGCATGTGAGGTTGGGGTAATAATGGAGTTATCAACCATTATAGAAACATAGGGGTAGAGATTTTGGAAGAAGGGGGAAAATAAGGATCTCAGTTTTGGAGAAATTTAGCTTGAAGTAGTGAGAAGACATCCAAGATGAGATATGAGAGAGACAGTTTGTGACACAGGTTAGCAAGGAAGGATATAGTTCTGGTGCAGAGAGGTAGATTTGGGTATCATCAACATACAAATAATAATAAAATGCGTGGGACTTTATTAAGGAACCTAGTGAGGACGTGTAGATTGAGAAGAGAAGGGGACCGAGGACAGAGCCTTGCGGTACCCCAACAGAAAGAGGTAACAGGAAAGAGGATGCCCCAGAGAAGGCTACACTAAAGGTACGGTTAGACAGATAGGAAGAGAACCAAGAGAGAGCTGTGTCACAGATCAAGGAGGATAAGTAGAGGAAAGTGGCCTTTTGATTTTGCTGTAAGTAGGTCATTGGTAACCTTAACAATTGCTGTCTCTGTTGAGTGAAGGGGGCAAAATCCAGATTGCAGTGGGTCAAGGAGGTAGTTTAATGTAAGGAAATGTGATAGACGTGCATATACTAGCTTTTCAAGAAGCTTTGAGGCAAGAGATAGTATGGAAATAGGGCGGTAGTTGGATGGGGAGGTTGGATCGAGAGAAGGTTTTTTGAGGATAGGTGTGACTAATGCATGTTTAAGAGATGTGGGGACTATACCAGTGCTGAGGGAGAGGTTGAAGATGTGTGCAAGTATAAGGGTAAGGGTAGAAGAGAGGGAGGGGCAGAAACTTCATCCTCTGTAAGGGGGCAAAAGAGCTAAATTTATGGCTATGTGGGTTTTGGATGATTGTGAGCTTTTGAGGGGGTGGGAGACCTGTAGTATGTTGAGAGCTGATTTAATTTCTGATGGATTCGATTTTGTTGTTGAAGTAGCTGGCAAAATCTTGAGCTGAGAGAAAAGTTGTGGTGGGAGGTGGGGGTGGGCGGAGAAGAGTATTGAATGTGGAGAACAGATGTTTTGGGTTTGAAGAAAGAGTAGAGATAAGAGTAGAGAAGTAATGTTGCTTATATAAATTAAGGGCAGAATAGTAAGAGTTCAAGATGAACTTGTAGTGAAGAAAGTCAGCAGATTTCCTCCTGTGTCGCTCAGCAATACGGGAACATCTGCAGTGTCAGAGGAGTATGTGAGGGCTGAGGATGAGTGTATGTTTTCCGAGTTATAGTAGGTGGGGCCAGGTTATCAAGGACCAATTTAAGGGTGGAGTTATAGTGGCAGATGGATTCATCAGGACAGGAAAAGGAGGGGATGGAAGAAAGAAGAGGTTCGAGAGAGCTAGCGAGCTGTTGCTGATCTAATGACTTGATTCTTTTGTGAAGTTTAGTGTGAGGGGTAGAAGGAGGGAGAGTTGTAGTGAGGGAGGTGATGGTACAAGTGAGGAGGTGATGGTCAGAAAGATGAAAAGATGAGTTTGTGAAGTTTGAGATAGTGCATCGATAACTGAAAATCAGATCAAGGGAGTGACCAGTCCATTGTGACAGGCTGAAAGATGAAGTGAGCTGCAGAATTTGTTTTGCAGAGGAGACAGTGGGATTATCAACAGGGAGGTTGAAGTCACTGAGAAAGAGGGCAGGGGTATCTGAGTAAAGGAAGTAAGGTAGCAAAGCAGCAAAGTGATCTAGAAATAGAGTTTAAGTTTTATGAATTTAAGTTTTAAGAATTTGAGTTTCTCAGTTTCAGTTTGATTAATATGTGTCTCTTGTAAAAGCACTTTACTTGGGTTCAGATATCCTAATTGTTTTAAGATTAATTTCCTTTTTAAAGGAGAGGTTATTCCTCCCGCATTCCATGATAGCAACTTAACATTGTTTGCCATTCATACTTATCTTTTAACCTCTCTAATCGCTCTGTGTACTTAATCTGCACCTATAACACAAAAATATAAAACTGTGGCATGTACAGGAATAATATTAAAAACACCCCCCCCCCGCTTCCCTCCCTCCCCGGCACACGATAGGGCATAGCAAAACATGAATACATAAAAATTCAGCTTGGTCATCATATTGATCTCTGGAGTGGGCAGATTTACTGGAATTTATAGTAGACCATGTTCTTTGAAAAAGGTTTTAGCCTCTGATACAGTGAGAAGATTCCTTGCTGTACCATTAATCTCTACACAGATTTTTTCCGGATACACCATCCTAGCTGGCCATTTGGCCTCAATGAGTTTGGTACAGAAAGGTGCCATCTCCCGTCTCTTGTTGCTTGTTTCTGCAGAGAAATCTTGGAAGCCCTATCACCTTGATATTGTTCCTTCGGGCTCTGTCTTCAAGATCCTCTATTTTGTTCTGTAGAGCTAATAGCTGGTTGTTTTGTGATTATACCGTTTGATCTATAGTATAAACTTGGTCCTCTACATTAGATATTCCCATTTCAGCTTCAGTAAGCCTATAAGCATATTGTCTAATCTCATTTGATAAAGTGCTGATTTCTTGTTTAATATTGTTAAATTGAGGTAAGATAAGATCAGATATCTGTTGTAACAATTGGTGTGGTTCTAGAATATTTATATGGGACTCGTATAAACTAATTTCTGGAGTATGTTCAGAGCCTTTATTGAGAAGTTTTTTATCTTTCATTTTGAGCGGCATAGCGGGTGATTTGGATTTGACAATTTATTCCATAAATAAAAAGGATACGTGTTATAAATATCCAACGAAGGATTGTGTTCTCTGTGGTCTCTAACGTGTGGAATAGGTAACAAATGTGCAAAAAAAAAAGAGTGTGAACAGATAAGAAAAAAGGATAAAATTTGAGCTCAAAAGGGAAAACAAAAGCCAAAAATGTAAATGAGCTTCAAAGCTCTTTACTTAATTATTAGTGCCTGCTGAATATTAAGTGTGATTGTGTTTCCAAGTGGCAGTATGTGTTTTAAGAAATAAAAAAAAATTACAAAGTGAGCGCTTAGCTGCCCCCAAATCTACTGAAAATCTAAACAGAGGTAGCTCTGAGAATTGGTAGCTTTAGTCTGTTATACTGTTAGAGAACCTTCAGTCTAACCTTGACCCCTAACTAGATACCACTGCTTCGTTGCATATATGTCCTATATTAACTTGGTTCCCAATCAAATAAACAGGTAGATATAGATTACGCCTTTAAATCATATGGTGTAATACATAAATAACCAAGGTTTAATATACCCCGCATACACCTAATACAGTTGGTTACAACCCAGGCACTAGCATAGGTTACTTTCAGTGGGGGGGGGGGGAGTTCTTTCTCCAATTTCCACATAACACATTTATGCAATATCCTGGCCTCTCAGCTCATATATCCACATAGCAAACAAAGAGCAAAGACAAAAAAAGGAAAAAAAAACCAGCATTAGCACATAGCTACAAATATTTATAGTTATATTTATTTATATGTTAGAGTTCCGATATTCTAAACTTTGATTAAACTCATTTTAGAAAAAAAGGTGCTTTATTTAGTTTTAGCTTATATTGTTATGATGTAAATAGAGATTTTGTAACATCTTTTTTCTGTTGTTAAAGTTAGCTAATACTTACAATCTTGTGGAGTGTAATAGGTTAAATCGAAGGTGAGATCTTTGTTTGCTGATTGGCTATTCAACTTTGTTACCTGAGATTTAACAGCTGCTTGTAACACTTTTTCTCCCAGCTCTAATGAACCGCTTGTGAAGCGGGAAACGCGTCAGCGGGGTTTGTTTGCTGTGCCTGTAATTTCATGTATGATTTGGATATGTAATAAATTACGATTTTTACCTGCATAACTCTCTCTCCGTTATCTTTTACACCACTGTTGCGATTCCTGTTTTCTACAAATATTTATAGACTTGGCTGTCCCTTTGCTATAGACTTTTCCTCAGCAGGGGCCAGAGTTCCTTATTGGCTTGATGTCATACATACAACTCCAGGGCCAACAAAGGATATTGCCGCTCAGGTGTGGGGTCTTTATGTATTACACCCCAGTTTCCTTATAGAGTCTCTATAGCCAAAGAGTCTTATGCCTTTATGGTCCCCTTCCTGGGCATTACCAGAAACATCGTAATTAACAGGCCTGGTTTAATAGTACTTTGCTCCCAGCCAGTACTTGTAGCAGCTACAATAATTAATAGCCACACCACCTCTGGAAACACACCACTTACTACTTAAACATAAACCAAGTTTGAGTGGCTTTCTTGCCTGAAATGGGTATACTAAGGTTATTTAAAAGTGCCACATGTACATGATTATTATTTGTGTTGTGGTACATGTCTTACTAGGGTTAACAGGGAGAAAAATGGGGTAGAAAACAGGGGGAGAGAGGGGAAGAAAACAGAGGGATAGAGAGAGGGGGAAGGGGGCAGAAGGAAATAGGTGAGAACAGAGGGAGAGAGAGGGGAGAACAGAGGGAGAAAGAGGGGGAAGAACAGAGGGGGGGGAGAGAGAGGGGGGGAGAGGGGGAAGAACAGAGGGGGGGGGAGAGAGAGGGGGGGGAGAGGGAGAGGGGGGAAGAGAACAGAGAGAGAGGGAGAACAGGAGAGAGGGGGGGAGAGCAGAGGGAGAGAACAAATGGACAGAGGGGTTGAGAACAAAGAGAGAGGGGAGAGAACAGAGAGAGAAATAGTGAAAACAGAGGCAGTTGGGGAAGAAGAGGGGGAGAAGAGGGGGAGATAGGGGGATACCAGAGGGAGAAAGAGATGGGGACAACATAGAGGTAAAGGGTGGAAATAGAGGTAGAAATAAAGAGGGAAAACAGAGGGAGAGGGGGAAGTGGAGGCAGATGGGGAAGAAAGGGAGAGGGATAGAGAGGGGGAGAACAGTGTGAGAGAGAGGGGGATAACATAGGGAGAGAGGGAGAAGGGAGAGACTGGGGGAGAACAGAGAGAGAGAGAGGGGAGAAGATAGGGAGAGAAGGAGGAACAGAGATAGGGGAGGGCAGAAGAGAAGAGAGAAATGGGGGAGAACAGAGGGAGAGAGATGAGGGAGAACAGAGGGAGAGAGAGGGGGAACAAGGAAGAGAGAGGCTCCTAGATTATGGAGGCTGCGGAACACAGTTTTTTTATATTTTAAAAAAAAATCCTAATGCCTTTGCTTTGTTGCTTGCTTACCTGGCTCCTGATCCATCTCTACCTATTGTTCCGGCTCTGGTTTGCTACCATGCAGTCACTCTCCCAGCTGTCCCTCTGCTTCAGTCACTACAGACTGAAGTGCAGGCTTTGAAGGGTAGACATGGGGGTGGTTTAAAATGTACAGTCTTAAAACCTTCTACAGGCAACACTCAATAAGTCCAGGGGAGTTACTGTGGTTAAAATTAAAATAACCCCACAATAAAAAAAATAATAACTCATTCGAATGTCAGTCAACAACCATAAGATAGCATCAAATAACCTACAAAAAGAATGTTAAATGGCAGCTGGGGTGAAGTGCACGGTGAGGACAGTTTGAAAAAGGCTCCTAGGGACAGGGTTGAAGTCATGCAAAGCTAGAAAAAAAGCCCTTCATCAATGAGAAGCAAATAGCCAGGCTGAGTTTTGCAAAAGCCCATAAGGATTGGACCGTAGAGGAGTGGAGTAAGTTCATCTTCTCTGTTGAGTTCAATTTTTAGCTTTGTCCAACACCTGGTAATCTAATGGTTAGACGGAGACCTTGAGAGGCCTAAAAGCAACAATGTCTCACACTCACTGTGAAATTTGGTGGAGGATTGGTGATGATCTGGAGGTACTGCAGCAAGGCTTTAATCAGGCAGATTTATCTTTGTGAAGGATTCATGATTCAAGCTGTGTACAAGGTTATCCTGGAAGAAAACTTGTTTCCTTCTGCTCTGACAATGTTCCCCATCTTTGAGAATTGTTTTTCCAGCAGAACAATGCTCCATGCCACACAGCCATGTCAATCAATGTGTGGATGGAGAAGCCCTCTCATGGCCAGCCCAATCTTCAGAACCTGAACATTGAAAACTTCTGAAAAATGATCAAGTGGAAGATGAATGGGCACAAGCCAGCAAGCAAAGCTGTGCTGCTTGAACAGCAATGTGAAAGACTGGTGGACAACATGCCAAGAGTCGACATATGAAATATTGATTTCTGAAACCTTGGTAAGTTAAAACATTAGTATTGTGTTGTTTACAAATTAATATGAAACTGTTTTCTTTGCATTATTACTCTGAAAAGACTGTATCGTTTTTGTTATTTTGATCATTTGTCAGTTTCTGCAAATAAATGCTCTAAATGACAATATTTTTATTTGGAATTTGGGATACATTTTGTCAGCAGTTTATAGAATAAGACAAAAATGTTAATTTTACTCAAACACATACCTATAAATAATAAATTTTGAAAAATTGATAATTTTGCAGTAGTCTCAAAAATCTCAATGTTTTCAAATGTCTAAATATGTGAATAAGTGTATATACAGTATATGTATTTATATGTGTTAAATATGTATCTACATACATTTATACACATTTAAATACAAATAGACACACACACACACACACATATATATATATATTTATATATTGGTCTGATGAAGGGGTGAACACCCCAAAACTTCACTAAGGAATAAAGTTTGGATTCACTTGATAAGACCAGAGAGTGCTTTGTCTAATTAACACGCGGCTAGATTACGAGTTTTGCGTTATGGGTGAAAAAGCAACGTTATGGCTCTTTTTCACTACCGCTGATATTACGAGTTTTGCAGGTATAGCTGTACCGCATACTTTTTTGGCCATAATGAAACGTAACTACGGCAGCTTTCAAAAAGTCATTTTTCAATGGGACTTCCATAGCGTCGGTATTATGAGTTTGCCTGTCCGGCCAAAAAGTGAGCCGTAGAGCCTATAACTACAAGATTCCATCAGCCAATCAGAATTTTCCTACCTTAATTCCGATTGGCTGATAGAATCCTATCAGCCATTCGGAATTCGAGGGACGCCATCTTGGATGACGTCCCTTAAAGGAACCTTCATTCTTCAGTTGGACGTCGGAAGAAGAAGATGGATCCGCGCTGGAGGTCTTCAAGATGGAGCCGTTCGTCATCGGATGAAGATAGAAGATGCCGCTTGGATCAAGATGGTTGCCGGTCCGGATCTCCTCTTTTTCCCGGATAGGATGAAGACTTTGGAGCCTCTTCTGGACCTCTTCAGCCGCCGCTTGATAGAAGACTTCAGCCGGATTATGGATCGCCAGCCCCCCGCTTGGGTTTGGATGAAGACTTCGGAGGCTTGGATCAAGACTTCGAAGGATGGATCGGTGAACCTGGCATGGTGAAGATAAGGTAGGAAGATCTTCAGGGGCTTAGTGTTAGGTTTATTTAAGGGGGTTTGGGTTAGATTAGGGGTATGTGGGTGGTGGGTTGTAATGTTGGGGGGGGGGTATTATTTGGGGCATGCCCCGCAAATGGCCCTTTTCAGGGCTGGTAAGGTAAAAGAGCTTTGAACTTTTTAAATTTAGAATAGGGTAGGTCATTTTTTTTATTTTGGGGGTGTTTGTTATTTTATTAGGGGGCTTAGAGTAGGTGTAATTAGTTTAAAATTGTTGTAATATTTTTCTAATGTTTGTAAATATTTTTTTATTTTTTGTAACTTAGTTCTTTTTTATTTTTTGTACTTTAGTTAGTTTATTTAATTGTAGTTATTTGTAGGTATTTGTATGTAATTAATTTATTGATAGTGTAGTGTTAGGTTTAATTGTAACTTAGGTTAGGATTTATTTTACAGGAAAATTTTGTAATTATTTTAACTATTTTAGCTATTAAATAGTTCTTAACTATTTAATAGCTATTGTACCTGGTTAAAATAATTACAAAGTTGCCTGTAAAATAAATATTAATCCTAAAATAGCTACAATATAATTATAATTTATATTGTAGCTATATTAGGGTTTATTTTACAGGTAAGTATTTAGCTTTAAATAGGAATAATTTATTTAATAAGAGTTAATTTATTTCGTTAGATTTAAATTATATTTAACTTAGGGGGTGTTAGTGTTAGGGTTAGACTTAGCTTTAGGGGTTAATACATTTATTATAGTAGCGGTGTGGTCCGGTTGGCAGATTAGGGGTTAATAATTGTAGGTAGGTGGAGGCGACGTTGGGGGCGGCAGATTTGGGGTTAATAAATATAATATAGGGGTCGGCTGTGTTAGGGGCAGCAGATTAGGGGTACATAGGTATAATGTAGGTTGCGGCGGTGTATGGAGCGGAAGATTAGGGGTTAAAAAAAATATGCAGGTGTCAGCGATAGCGGGGGCGGCAGATTAGGGGTTAATAAATATTATGTAGGGGTCGGCGGTATTAGGGGCAGCAGATTAGGGGTACATAGGGATAACGTAGGTGGCGGCGGTGTACGGAGCGGCAGATTAGGGGTTAAAAATTTTTAATAGAGTGGTGGCGATGTGGGGGGGACCTCGGTTTAGGGGTGCATAGGTAGTTTATGGGTGTACTTTAGAGCACAGTAGTTAAGAGCTTTATGAACCGGCGTTAGCCCAGAAAGCTCTTAACTACTGACTTTTTCTGCGGCTGGAGTTTTGTCGTTAGATTTCTAACGCTCACTTCAGCCACAATCTAAATACCGGCGTTAGAAAGATCCCATTGAAAAGATAGGATACGCAAATGGCGTAGGGGGATCTGCGGTATGGAAAAGTCGCGGCTGCAAAGTGAGCGTTAGACCCTTTCCTGACTGACTCTAAATACCAGCGGTAACCCAAAACCAGCGTTAGGAGCCTCTAACGCTGGTTTTGACGGCTACCGCCAAACTCTAAATCTAGCCGAAAGATAGCAAGAGAACGAAGAAAAATTGATAATAGGAGTAAATTAGAAAGTTGCTTAAAATTGCATGCTCTATCTGAATCACAAAAGAAAAAAATTGGGTTCAGTGTCCCTTTAAGGGTTTATTGGTTGGGTTTTATTTTTAGATTAGGGTTTGGGCTGAAAAAGAGCTAAATGCCCTTTTAAGGGCAATGCCAATCCAAATGTCCAAATGCCCTTTTCAGGGCAATGGGGAGCTTAGGTTTATTTAGATAGGGTTGTATTTAGGGGGTTGGTTGTGTGGGTTGTGGGTTTTACTGTTTGGGGGGGTTGTTTGTATTTTTTTACAGGTAAAAGAGCTGATTTATTTGGGGCAATGCCCTGCAAAAGGCCCCCTTTTTTTGGGGGGGGCTTTTTTATTTTGATAGGGCTATTAGATTAGGTGTAATTAGTTTAAATATTTGATCATTTCTTTTTTATTTTGTGTAATTTAGTGTTTGTTTTTTGTAATTTAGTTAATTGTATTTAATTAATGTAATTTTTTTAATTGTAGTGTAAGGTTAGGTGTTAGTGTAAGACAGGTTAGGTTTTATTTTACAGGTATTTTTGTATTTATTTTAACTAGGTAGCTAGTAAATTAAAACATAGAAGTAAACATAAAACATAAGAAAGCTACAATGTAACTATTAGTGATATTGTAGCTAGCCTAGGGTTTATTTTACAGGTAAGTATTTAGTTTTAAATAGGTATTATTTAGTTAATGATAGTAATTGTTATTTAGATTTATTTTAATTATATTAAAGTTAGTGAGGGTTAGGGTTAGGGTTAGACTTAGGGTTAGGGATAGGTTTAGGGGTTAATTACTTTAGTATAGTGGCAGCGTCGTTGGGGGCAGCAGATTAGGGGTTAATAAGTGTAGGTAGGTAGCGACGACATTGGGGGTGGCAGATTGGGGTTAATAAGTGTAATGTAGGATGCGGCGATGTTAGGGGCGGCAGATAAAAGGTTAATAAGTGTAATGTAGGTGTCGACAATGTCAGGGGCAGCAGATTAGGGGTGTTTAGACTCGGGTTTATGTTAGGGTGTTAGGTGTAAACATGATAATTTTTTCCCCATAGGAATCAATGGGGCTGCGTTACGGAGCTTTACGCTCCTTTATTGCAGGTGTTAGGCTTTTTTTTAGCCGGCTCTCCCCATTGATGTCTATGGGGAAATCGTGCATGAGCACAAAAAACCAGCTCACAGCAGCGCTGGTATTTGGTTGCTGTATGGAGCTCAATTTTGCTCATTGCTAACATATTGCCTGCTATCGCCGGGTTTATGAAAACCTGTAATAGCAGTGCTATAGGGAGGTGAGCAGTGACAATAACTTGCAAGTTAGCACCGAGCCCCTCATAACGCAAAACTTGTAATCTAGCTGACTGTGATTTCCTCTTAGCACCCTGGCATGTGTTTGTGCTGTTAGTAAGAGTGCCATATATATATACTTTTGAACAATTTTATGTCCTTTGATTTGTTTTATATATTCCTGTTCTTCACTTACATTTTTTTTTTTAAAATATGTATTATTCTCTCTCTCTCTCTCTCTCTCTCTCTCTCTCTCTCTCTCTCTCTCTCTCTCTCTCTCTCTCTATATATATATATATATATATATATATATATATACATTTATCTGTATATATTCATATAGATATATAGGTATAAATATATATTTTACAAAAAATAATTATATATATGTATAAATATATATTTAAAAATAAAAATAAAACTTTCTTCTATGTGGAGAAAATCGGAATGGTAAGTATTCATAACAATCTTCGGCTTTAGTGCTACAATAAGGTGGGGGAATTGCAAAGTCGCATGGGTAAAAAAAGAATTAAACACTTTAATAAAATACACATTTTGGTCTGTATATTTTGTGATAGCACTATTTGCTTTGTGTTGTTAACCCTTATTATCCTTGATACTTTGCAATGCCCCACCTGATGCCTACGTGGCCAGTTATTCACCAGGAAATTGGAGACCATTGCTTGTAGGAACTTTATATTATTTTTACTCTCCTGAACTATTGAACTATGGTGGGAATTAAACAGGATTTTTTTTCTCCATACCTTCCAATTATGCAATAACCAAGCAAGTTTGGGGTATGAGTTTTGCCTTTACGTGTTAATTATATTTAAAGTGAAAGTAAAGTTATGTGGTCCCCTCTCCTCAGTTACATAGTTCATTTAAAATAAATAGGAGTTTCAGTCATAAGTTTGTACAAATTTGCATGTAAATGCCATTTTCGCCGCAAATAAACTCAATATTTTACTACTTACAATTCAACCCGTTCATCGGTCGACCAATTGACTTTCTGGCCATTAGGAGGCCATGAGCCGACGTCATCCGCCTATGGGTTCCATTGCGCATGCGGCAAATCTTGTTTGTGCTCGTTATGTAGGACTCCCGTTCACGATTCGCGCATGCGCACACCTTTTTGTTTTATAACAGCCAAGGACGCATTCATGCATGCGCGTTGTAAAGAGGCTCATCACAGAATCGCATGCGCATTAATGGTAAGATCTACGATTCGCCCATGCGCAATGCGTTCTTTGCTTGTGAACGCGCATTTGACATACGTATAGAGCGGGTGGGACCGCTCTATACATCTAAACACAGAAACATAGGCAGTCTAAGATGGGCGGAGCATGACGGATAAGGTTAGAAGAAATAAAATTTTAATTAAAAATCAAAATTCACATAATGAAAAAAAAAAAAATAGCGATCCTACTATTTGGAATGTATACAATACTTGGATGTGTTGTAAAGGGCTAAAATTAACTTTCACTTTAAGTCTACTGATTATCTTGTTTTATTAACAGCAACAATTGCTACATTTTAATGTTTAGTGCACCAAAAGTTTTTCTTTTATGACACTTATATAAGCAAGGAGATCTATAAAATGTGCATGAAGCTTACTCACAGAATTAAAATATCATTATTATTATCATTATTATTATTAATATAATAAACCATATAAACTTATTGACAGAACCAGTTCTATTATAATAATGCAATATTTCCACTACTAGGTAATACTACAAAACAACTGTGTTGAACAACGTAGTATATTACAAGTGCTGGCACATAATTGATATGCAGGCTATCTGTATTGCTGATTCCAGTAATTGTCACAACAGGCTGCTGTGTTCCTCAGCTTCTCACAACTTCATTTGCCCCAAGTACACCATTCCTTGCAGAGTTAACAAAGTATTGTACATTTCTCTTACAAATATGCATAATATATCTAATGCCTGTTAAGCCCTGGGATCCAAAGTATGAGTTACATTTTGTGCTATGCAATAAGATTAGTAAATTCATTATGTTTGGATTCATTACTGCTAGTCATATTGAAATGTAGTAGTTTTTAACTTTGGGCACATAGATAACTTTTCAAATTTGATAAGAAAAAATAAAATGTTTAATTAATAGGCAGATCCCTTAAAGGGACACTGAACCCAATTTTTTTCTTTTGTGATTCATATAGAGCAAGCAATTTTTTAGCAACTTTCTAATTTACTTCTATTATCAATTTTTCTTCGTTCTCTTGCTTTCTTTATTTGAAAAAGAAGACATCTAAGCTAAGGAGCCAGCCAATTTGTGGTTCAGAACCATGGACAGCACTTGTTTATTGGTGCTGTCCAATCAGCAAGGACAACCCAGGTTGTTCACCAAAAATGGGCCGGCATCTAAACTTAAATTCTTGTTTTTCAAATATAGATACCAAGAGAATAAACAAAATTTGACAATAGGAGTAAATTAGAAAGTTGCTTAAAATTGCATGCTCTATCTGAATCATGAAAGAAAACATTTGGGTACAGTGTCCCTTTAAATGGTTATTGAACAAAATCAGTAGAGTTAAATTGTTTTCATTGCCTGAAAAAGTAAAACCTGTTTAAATGTAAGTTAATAGACTAATATGAGTCATCTATTATCTACTAATGGTTATTGGCTGATAGCTTCTTTCTGCTAATTCCCATTGGCTGATAGTTACTTCCTGCTAATGTTCTTTGGTTAATAAGTACTTTGAGTTATATGTCATTATACAATAGTTTTATTATGTACAAATAATACAATATCCTTGCACTCAAAGAAGCGGAAAACAAACTTCAAAGAAACACCTTTATTTCCATAAAAACAAAGCTTCAAAGTGATATGAAAGCCTTTCACTGTCTGGAACAGAACCTTCTCCGCCAGACTTCAGGAACCGTGAGTACCAACCAAGGGGGTTAGACTTTTTTTTAAGGTTTTTTGGGGGGGTTTGTTTTACTTAGATTAGGGATGGGCAGTAAAAGAGCTAAATGCCCTTTTAAAGGCAATGCTCAAACAAATGCCCTGTTCAGGGCAATGGGTAGTTTAGATTTTTTAATGTTAGGTTCTTTTATTTGGGGGGGGGGGGTTTATTGTTAGGTGGGACTTTGTATATTTTTCATAAAAGAGCTGATTATTTTGGGGCAATGCCCTGCAAAAAGCCTTTTAAGGGCTACTGGTAGTTTATTCTTAGAGTAGGGGATGTTTTTATTTTCATAGGGATTAGGTTTAATTTTGTTAAATTTGGTAATTTGATTTTTTTCTTTCTGTAATGTAACCTTTTTATTTTTTGTAAACTTAGTTTTTTTTTATTTTTTGTAACTTTACAATGTATTAGTTTAAGTAATGTGGATTTATTTAATGGGGTGTTAGGTTAGGGGTTGTTAGGTTAGGGGGTGTTAGGTTAGGGTACTTAGTTATTTAGATAGTTATTTGCATTTTGTTTTTTGGCATTTTAAAGGGTTAATAAATTAGGTTTATTGCGATGTGGGAGTTTTGCGGTAAATAGGTCTATTGCGATGTGGGGGTTTTGTGGTTTAAGAGTTAATATGGAAAATAGGTTTATTGTGATGTAGAGGTTTTGCGGTTTAGGGGTTAATAGGGAAATTAGGTATATAGCAATGTGGGGGTTTTGCTGTTTAGGAGTTAATACTTTGTGTAGCATTTTTTTTTATATATTTCGTGCGGGCGGTGTTTTTTTTTTTTTTTAAATACTTGATGCGGGCGGTTAGTTTTGTTTTTAAAAAAATACTTAAATGTCGGCGATTAGTTGTTGCTTTTGTAATGCTCCGCTTGCCTTTGTTGCATCCACCAGAATGCTGCTTACGCTGCATCCAGGAGGCTTCGCTGCATCCAGGTGAATTATTTTGTCCTTGCGCTGCCAACATTCCATTGAGGATGCGTGTGCAACTGCTGACGGCGACAGACATTACAAATGCAATTATAGTATAGATTATTATTATTATCGGTTATTTGTAGAGTGCCAACAGATTCCGCAGCGCTAGATATATAGGTCTGTATATGTAAACATATGTATTTATGTGTTTATACAGTATGTGTATATATGTCTTTAAATACATATATACACAGAGGTGGACTGATCAGCCGGGCAAATAGGACCTGGACCGAGGGCCCAGTATGTAGGGGGGCCCACAAATAGTATCTCCATGGATCCTGTTGTGGTGCTTAAGCTGAGGTTGACAGCTGCCCTATCAGTAACTAAGCAGTTAAGTGTGGGTTAATTGGGAGCCCTGCCCCCAGAGTGTAGGCCTTGTGCCTGGATGTGGGGATTGTTGCTTGGGGGGCCCTAAAGTGTGGGGGGTCCTGTTGAGGGTCTGTAACTTTGAGGGCCTTGGAGTGTGGCATCTGGCCCTGAAGGTTGGGGCCCTGTCTCTGGTCTTTGACATTGGGGTTCCTGGCCCTGAAAGGTGGGGAGCCTGGTGGGGGCAGGGCAGGGAGACTACCATGTTCATTTGCATACATTTGAATAAATTGATCAATGTGAGAGATTGATGGCCCTTCCATAATTTTTTCCCGGAGCCCCTGATGGTCTCAGTCCACCCCTGTATATAAATATAGATTTATATATACATATAAACACACACACATTAGCGTGAACTGTTAGCGCGCCACTAAACACATTATAAAAAAATGGCAAAATTATAATGTATGAAGACATACAAAACAAAGTTTCTTACATAACTATCACTCTGTCATAATGAATGGTTACACACTTGTCAACAGTATTGATATTCAGGACAATAATAAAAAAATTACATGAATGTTGTTAAACATTTTTCTGATTGATACCTGACAAAGCATACTATTTGCATATATCATATGTTGTTTGTTAATAAAAAGGACAAATAAAATAATACATTGATGAGCTAGTTTGTTCAGAGATTGGCATCTATTTATCAAGCCATCAACCGCAAATACGCTGGAATTCCGCAGCGTATTTGTGGCGAGCCTGATTCCCCTTAGTTATCAAACCCTACAGACCAGCAAAAGTAGAATTTTGTTATGTAACATACGATCCGCAAGACTCAGTCTGACACAGATCGATGCTTACATCATTACAGATGTTCCGAATGCAAATTCGGCACAACCTGACTACTTTTGCTAGTTATCAAATTTCTACCAGGTACGCTCGCCACTATTCCAGCCCAGCGTACCTGGTTTTCAATCCGCCGCCCTGGAGGCAGCGGATGCCATAGGAATCAATGGGAGTCTGAAAGCAGCGAAAGCTCATGTTCGCTGCTGCCCGATATCCCATTGATTCCTATGGTAACGTTTACACATAACACCCTAACATGTACTCCGAGTCTAAATACCCCAAATCTGCCACCTCCTACACTGCCGCTACCTACATTATACTTATTAACCCCTAATCTGCCACCCCCTACACCGCCGCCACTATATTAAATTTATTAACCCCTAAACCTAAGTCTATCCCTAACCCTAACACCCCTTAACTTAAATATAATTTAAATAAATCTAAATAAAAATTCCTAGCATTAAATAAATTATTCCTATTTAAAACTAAATACTTACCTATAAAATAAACCCTAAGCTAGCTACAATATAACTAATAGTTACATTGTAGCTAGTTTAGGATTTATTTTTATTTTACAGGCAAGTTTGTATTTATTTTAACTAGGTACAATAGTTATTAAATAGTTATTAACTATTTCATAACTTCCTAGTTAAAATAAATACAAATATACCTGTAAAATAAAACCTAACCTAAGTTACAATTACCCCTAACACTACACTATAATTAAATTAATTCCCTAAACTAAATACAATTAAATACAATTAAATAAAATGATATAAGGTACAAAAAAACAAACACTAAATTACAGAAAATAATAAACAAATAATAAACTAATTACACCTAATCTAATCCCCCTAACAAAATAACCCCCCAAATAAAAAAGCCCTACCCTACAATAAATTACAACTAGCCCTTAAAAGGGCCTTTTGCGGGGCATTGCCTCAAAGTAATAAGCTCTTTGACATGTAAAAATAAATTACAACCCCCCCAACATTAAAACCCACCACCCACACAACCAACCCTACTCTAAACCCCCCCAATACCCCCCAATACCCCCTTAGAAAAACCTAACACTAACCCCTTGAAGATCCCCTTACCGTGAGAAGTCTTCACCCAACCGGGCCGAAAGTCCTCAACGAATCCGGCAGAAGTGGTCCTCCAGATGGGCAGAAGTGGTCCTCCAGATGGGCAGAAGTCTTCCAGACGGCATCTTCTATCTTCATCCATCTGGTGCGGCTCCATCTTCTAGACATCCGACGCGGAGCATCCTCTTCATCCGACGTCTTCTTGAACAATGACCGTTCCTTTAAGTGACATCATCCAAGATGGCGTCCCTTCAATTCCGATTGGCTGATAGAATTCTATCAGCCAATCGGAATTAAGGTAGGAAAAATCCTATTGGCTAATGCAATCCAAGTTCAATCCTATTGGCTGTTCCAATCAGCCAATAGAATGCAAGCTCAATCCTATTGGCTTATTGGATCAGGATTTTTCCAACCTTAATTCCGATTGGCTGATAGAATTCTATCACCCAATCGGAATTGAAGGGACGCCATCTTTGATGATATTACTTAAAGGAACCGTCATTGTTCAAGAAGACGTCGGATATAATGTAGGTGGCGGCGGTGTATGGGGGCAGATTAGGGGTTAATAAATATAATGTAGGTGGCGGCAGTGTAGGGGGGCAGATTAGGGGTTAATAAGTATAATGTAGGTGGCGGTGGGCTCCAGGAGCGGCGGTTTAGGGGTTAAACACTTTATTTTGTTGCGTTGGGGTCCGTGAGCGGCGGTTTAGGGGTTAATACATTTATTAGAGTTGCGGTGGGCTCTGGGAGCGGCGGTATAGAGGGTAAAACAGTTTAGTATAGTGTGGGTGTTTAGTGACAGGGTACCAATAAAGCTGGGAAAAAGCCGAAGAGCAGCGAGATTGATGACTGCTAGTTAACAACAGTTCACTGCTCATCGCCCGGTACTTGGTTTGTGGCTTTTTGACAGCTTTTTTGGTAACTTTGAAGAACTTATTCAGGTACGCGGCAGCGATGTTAGGCGAACTTAGGCAAGTGTATTGGTGCCGTCGAATGCAAGTAAGTTGACGGCTTGATAAGTAGATGCCATTGACTCTACTAAACTAGATCATTTTTGGCTGTTGTGAATGGCTGGATCAGGTTGAGGGGAGACAGTATGCCACAGGACAAATAATTGTACATCCCGATCCTTTTGATTATGAGAGAAGCTGGAACCAATGGCTGAGAGGCTCAACTTACTGCAAACCCTTACTGGGACGACACTAATTAAAGGGACAGTATACACCAATTTTCATATACCTGCATGTAACTACTATAAAAAATAATATGCACAGATACTGAAATAAAAATCTAGTAAAAAAACATTTAAAAACTTACTTAGAAGCTCCCATTTTAACTCTGTTGAAAATGTTAGCTGGAACACCCACTGAAAGTGGTTGTATACCAAAAAGAGAAGACACCCCCCCTCCCCCTTCCTCTGCATATGAAAAGACTCTTTACACAAAGAGGAGCAAGCTGGAGTAGGTATCCATCTGTATACTTCTAAAACTTTGGGCTTGGTTAGGAGTCTGAAAATCAGCACAAATTTTATTTAACCCCTTAACAACTAGCGCCGTACCCTGTACAACGTTGGTCGTTATGCTCTTAAGGACCAGCAACGTACCCTGTACGTCACTGCAGTCTTGGGCTTCTCTCTGCCACAATCACGCTCAAAATAGCGAGATTGTGCTCTTTCTGCATGCCCCACTCTGTTGCATCTCTGCATTGGACAGCGGTGGTGCCATTCGTTGGTGGGTGGTAGGGTAAGGATGGAGGCGGGTGGGCGGCCCATCGCTGTAGGGGGGGAGGAGGGCGGGACCGGGTGGGACCACTACGCCACCCTACAGGAGTTCCAGGAAAGTGCCGGTGCTGAGTCACAGTGAGGGGGAAGGAGGGAGGAGAGGCAATAAAGGGTATCCTCTGTGGGATCCGTTGGGGGGAGGTGATCTGGGAGGGGGAGGGGATAGGTTATTGAGGGGGGTAGCTACACTACAGAAAAAAAAACATTTTTTGCCTTATTTGCAGCAAACTGGATACTGGCACACAGCTGCCAGTACCCAAGATGGCGGCAAATAGGTAGAGGGGGGAGGGTTAGAGAGCTGTTTGGGGGATCAGGGAGGTTGGGAGGTAAGGGGGATACTACCCTGCAGAAAATATATAATAAAAAAACCAAAAACTTTTATTTTTTTACTGGCAGACTTTCTGCTAGTACTTAAGGAGAGAGAGAGAGAGATAGAGAGAGAGAGAGAGAGAGAGAGAGTGAGAGAGAGAGTGAGAGAGAGAGTGAGAGAGAGAGTGAGAGTGAGAGAGAGAGAACAAGAGAGAGAGAGAACAAGAGAGAGAGAGAATGAGAGAGAGAGAGAACGAGAGAGAGAATGAGAGAGAGAGAGAATGAGAGAGAGAGAGAGAACGAGAGAGAGAGAGAACGAGAGAGAGAGAGAGAACGAGAGAGAGAGAGAGAACGAGAGAGAGAGAGAGAGAACGAGAGAGAGAGATAGAGAACGAGAGAGAGAGAGAACGAGAGAGAGAGAGAACGCACTTAGAAAAAGGCCCGAACTCGCAAGCCGGGACCTCACAGTCGCCCGGCAGACAACAAACAGCAATGGCCACCAGCCGGTCACGTGAAACCTTCCACCAATCAGGAACAGATCTGCACCAACGCCTTCCAATGGAATATCCAATCGTACCAGATGCTGAAAGGGGTGTGTGGATATGGTGCGCCCTGTTGTTGCCCAAGTACTCGCTCGTTTGCGAGAAATTAAAATTATGATAGTTCAGTATCCAAGACAGGTTTGGTTCAATGGTGAGTTAATTGGCTGTGTCCTGAGTCCCACTATCAGCCCGACCTCAGTCCACCCAATGCAGATGTGTGGGACCCACGCTGTCAGTCACTCTGCATACTCAGTCTCCATCTGATTTTCCCACCGGCCTGCCGCACAATGGTCATGTCCATCAATCCAGTACTAACTGGCAACCATTACTAGCACAAACAGCTGGCTGCCACTGCGCCTTCAAAGGTTGTGTGCGATGCTGCGCGCCGGTGGAAGAGCGCTGAAACTCCCCCCTCCCTCCATTTTCCGGTCAGAGCAGGGTCCCAAAGCAGGGTTTGCTTTATTAAAAAATAAATAAATAAACATGGCCCTTGCCGTCCCTCAGTTAGTCCACCGCATGCGGATGTGTCATGTGTGTGGGTCAAGCTGAGGCCCACAGTAGTGCAGTTCCGGTGCAGCTGTGCAATAAAATGTTACTGAGTGAGTGTCGAAGTAACATTTGCACAAATTGCGGCCGCCAAAGAAGTCACAAAGCTACTGGCCTACAATCTAAGTGTGGGCGGGGCTAATGTAATTGGCGGCCCATCGAGCAATTGCCCTATGGTCAGTCCGGGCCTGCAAAAAACAATCTAGAAAGTCACAATGCTTAGATTAGAAATTAGGGAATACAAATTAGACAATTCAGGTCAAAACCACACAGCAAAAGCAATGACAAATGCCTCTTATGACACTCAGCTATAAAAATTTGTGTTTGTAATGCGTCCGTCGCTAAAATTACAGAAAATAAAAAAAAGGCTAACATAACAAAAAATAATAAACAGCACTATCTAAAATAAAAAAAATAAACCTAATCCCTATGAAAATAAAAAAGCCATCCCAAAATAAAAAACCGCCTAATCTAAGAATAAACTACCAATAGCCCTTAAAAGGGCTTTTTGTAGGGCATTGTATAAAGCTCTTTTACATTAAAAATAAACATAGTCCCCTTTAACAGTAAACCCCCCCACCCACCCACCCACCAAATCCCCCAATATAAAAAAACTAACACTAATAGAGCTGAATGCCCTTTTAAGGGCAGTGAAAAAGAGCAGAATGCCCTTTTAAAGGCAAAGCCCATACAAATGCCCCTTTAGGGGCAATGGGTAGTTTAGGTTTATTAGTGTTATTTTTTTTATTTTGGGAGGTTTGGTGGGTGGGGAGTTTTACTGTTAGGGGAACTTTGTTTATTGTTGATGTAAATGAGCTGATTTCCTTAGGGCAATGCCCTACAAATAGCCAACCCTTTGAGTGCTAAGATGGATTTCATTTTTTTCTGTTTTTTTACTTCTTCTTTTTTTTTAATTTTGACTTTTTCCACCCAAATCCCCAAGACTTATACCGTTGGAAAGATTAGGCGATTACCTTTCCAACGGTGGTTCTTGGGGGTCTGTAGCTGCTTAGATGCCTGAGGTACAGGCTTCTAAGCAGCATGCCCCCTTTCCCTATACTTTGCAGTGACGTCATCACGTCATTGCGCATGACGTCACCACACGTAACGGGAAGCCCCGGTGATGCCTGTCACTATACAGGCCTGATCGCCGGGGTGGGAGTTGGTAGGAGCCCCAGATTGCTAAAAAAGGTGCTTTAGTGCTAGCGACAGCTCTGAGCCTTCGTTAGCACTCAAGGGGTTAAAGGCTATTGGTAGTTTATTCTTAGATTAGGAGGTGTTTTTATTTTGGGGGGCTTTTTTATTTTCATAGGGATTAGGTTTAATTTTTTTATTTTGGATAGTGTTATTTATTTTTTTCTCTATTTTTACTTTTTTATTTTTTGTAGCTTTGGGGGGGTTACACTTTTAACACATAGACTGCCCTCTGGGCAGGCTTATCAACTAGTTTATATATAAAAGAAAGCCTAATTAGAAGTGAAATTCGATAAAAAGATAGATTATTAAATTGGAGAGAAATAGACTAATCAAAACAAAACAATTACAAAAATACAAAAAATCAATTAGACAATGAACAGTTTATAAATATTTATATTTAATGATGTAATCAGTAGCTTACACAAGACCCCAAAAGAACATTCTGGCCTTAACTTTCAAACACCCCAAGATAGACATAACAGAGGTCCTAGCATGATGCTTATCAACCATCATGGTTTACACATTATTATAATATGACACAAATTAAGGAGCATTCATAGTAATCACAAACTATGCAGTTTTTAAAGAATTATATTTTGTTTAGAGATGCTGCTTAAAGTGAATGTAAACTTTCATGAAATTTGGTGTATGTTTACAAAAACTTACCTTTCTCTTCAGCAAAGCCGGATTGGCGATCCCCCCCGCTCACATCTTCTCTGTACTTACACAGCAATGACAAAATTGGCTTCCTCCAATCATGGCTTCCCCCCAGAGCGTCTATCTCGTAAGGCCGGTTTCGTCAATGCTGTGTAAGTACAGCAGGAGAAGCAGGTGGGGGAGCTGTGATCCGGCTTTGCTGAAGAGAAAGGTAAGTATTTGTAAAAATACACTGCAATATAAACTTTCATGAATGAAAGTGCCCCTGTTTTTAATAGTATTTTTAAAAACCGGGCACAAATTCATGAAAGTTTACATTCACTTTAACACATATTTTTTTACCTGTATGGAGAAATTTCCCTTAAAGGGCCATGATACCCAAATGTTGAAACACTTGAAAGTGATTCAGCATAGCTGTAAAAAGCTGAATAGAAAATATCACCTTAACATCTCTATGTAAAAAAGAACAATATTTTACCTCAAAATGTCCTAAGTATTTACACCCCATTGCAAATGACTTTAAGCAGCAGATCAGTATGTCTGTCTGAACCAGCAAGGGAGTGAGCCTCATGCATACTCAAGTTATATCCCTATTCAGTTTAAGGAAGTCTACTATGAAATCTCATGAGAGTTAAGTCAAATCTCATAAGATCACAGTAAAAGAGTTCATGACCTCAGCACTGTTGATGCTGATTGGCTGCTGTTCATTTCTTCATTATTTTTTTTCCTGCAGCTGGACAGCAGCTGAAGTATGACTTTTTACACAGAACTTACTCTGGTGAGCTGAGGAAATTGTGAGGTAAAATATCTTCCTTTTTTACATAGAGATGCTCAGGTGATATTTTCCTGTCAGCTTTTTACAGTTATGCTGCAGCACTTTCAAGTAATTTAGCATATGAGTATTATGTCCCTTTAAGTATTGCTATATTATCTAGACACAGGTCTTATTTTGTAGTGGTACTCACTGGTACTATCTACCATCACCTCCAACATCTCATCTGGACAATCCAGGAAGTATTCATTGTTTTTTTAATTAATTTATATAAAATAACTAATAATAATAATAAGCTCTGTTAAAATCACTTTACCCAGCAAAAAGGGTTACCAATTAAAAATTGTAACAACATGAAAATCGTTAATCGTGGGTAAAATCTTAAACTATATCAAAGTTGTGGGTTTATAAGCAGTAAGTTTATAGGTGGTAGCTTTAGCAATCAGTACTTAAAGAAAGGCTGCAAAAGTAAGTGTAGAGCCAAATAGGCTTGCAGCGTCATAAGGGTTAAGGCTGTCTGGGAGAGTGAAGGTGGATTGGAGTGTGATGAGTTGCAACAATGTTGCTGGGACGGGGAGTGGCTTACCTTTAATATGCTGGTGTTGGCAGTTCCTGTTCCTGTTTGAACCTGGATCTATCAAATTATAAGTGTGTACATATGTATCTATATATTTATATGTGTATATATGTATTTACAGACATATATACACACATATAAACACATAAATACATATGTTTACATATATAGGCATAGATATAAGTGCATTAGAGTCCATTGAAGTCAAGTAGTAAAGGGACACTGAACCCAATTTTTTTTTTTCGTGATTCAGATAGAGCATGCAATTTTAAGCAACTTTCTAATTTACTCCTTTTATCAATTTTACTTCATTCTCTTGCTATCTTTATTTGAAAAAGAAGGCATCTAAGCTAATTATTGGTTCAGTAACTGGACAGCACTTGTTTATTGGTGGGTGAATTTATCCACCAATCAGCAAGAAAAACCCAGGTTGTTCCCAAAAAATGGACTGGCATCTAAACTTATATTATTTCTTTTCAAATAAAGATACAAAGAGAATGAAGACAATTTGATAATAGGAGCAAAATAGAAAGTTGATTAAAATTGCATGCTCTCTCTGAATCACATCTGAATCACAAAAAAAAAAATTGGGTTCACTATCCCTTTAACTATGTATTTACTGTAAATATTTCACATTCCAATGTTCTTTACATAAGGCAACATGTTATTATATTATTAAATAGATATTCATATTTATGTCTGTATATTTATATATATATATATATATATATATATATTTACTTTTTACCTAAAAAACATTATATATATATATATATATAAAAATATGAATCTATGAGAAGAACATTAGAATGTAAAATATAAATATTTCATATAGGGTCAGCACACTTGAAAAAATGCTATTTGGTTTGCCACAAGTAAGGGTGTTTTTTCCCACTTTTTGCGCTCCATTGAAGTCTATGGGGGAATACGTTCACGCAGTCTTGATATTCGAAGTTTGGCTTTTTGTGAGCATTGGATTACCATGCAAGCAAAACCTTTTTACTTTCAACTTGTAATACGCCCGCAACCTGATGCACAAAGAAATCCAAAGACTAGCGGGGTTAACGTGCAAATGGGAGCACAAACTACCACTCCACCCATATGGTAAAGGGATATCTTCTAAATGGGCCATGGTGTGAGTTCTTCTCAAACTTGATACAGTTTGTATATATCCCTTCAGGGATGCAGTCGTAGTGTCCAAACTGCAAAAAAGTTAAAAAGTAAAAGAGAAAAAACAACGCTGCATCCTCCGATTCAAGGATAAAATCACACTTTTAATTAAGATTTTATGCACACACAATTGCACTTACAAAATTTAAAAACAATTACTGCATAAACTCGGATCAGCCAATCGGATTGAGCTTGCATTCTATTGGCTGTTCTGATCAGCCAATAGAATGTGAGCTCAATCCGATTGGCTGATTGGATCAGCCAATTGGATTGAACTTTAATCTGATTGGCTGATTGAATCAGCAAATCAGATTTTTCCTACCTTAATTCCGATTGGTTGATAGAATCCTATCAGCCAATCGGAATTCGAGGGACGCCATCTTGGATGATGTCCCTTAAAGGAACCTTCATTCGTCGTTCAGTCATTGGTGGAAGAGGATGGCTCCACGTCGGCTCCTTGGAAGATGGCTCCGTTCCGGATGGATGAAGATTGAAGACGCCGCCTGGATGAAGACTTCTGATGGAAGGAGGACCTTCTCTGCGCCACTTGGATGAAGAATTCGGCCCGGCTGGGTGAAGACGGCTCAAGGTAGGGTGATCTTCAGGGGGTTAGTGTTTGGTTTTTTTAAGGGGGGTTTGGGTGGGTTAGAGTAGGGGTATGTGGGTGGTGGGTTTTAATGTTGGGGGGGTTGTATTTTTTTTTTACAGGTAAAAGAGCTGATTACTTTGGGGCAATGCCCCGCAAAAAGCCCTTTTAAGGGCTGGTAAAAGAGCTGGTTACTTTGTAATTTAGAATAGGGTAGGGCATTTTTTTATTTTGGGGGGCTTTATTATTTTATTAGGGGGATTAGATTAGGTGTAATTAGTTTAAACTTCTTGTAATTCTTTTTTATTTTCTGTAATTTAGTGGGGGTTTTTTGGTACTATAGTTTAGTTTATTTAATTTAATTTAATGTTAGGTAGTGTAGTGTTAGGTTTAATTGTAACTTAGGTTAGGATTTATTTTACAGGTAATTTTGTAAGTATTTTAGCTAGGTAGTTATTAAATAGTTAATAACTATTTAATAACTATTCTACCTAGTTAAAATAAATACAAAGTTGCCTGTAAAATAAAAATAAATCCTAAAATAGCTACAATATAATTAATAGTTATATTGTAGCTATCTTAGGGTTTATTTTACAGGTAAGTATTTAGTTTTAAATAGGATTAATTTAGTTAATACGAGTAATATGTATTTAGATTTATTAAAATAATATTTAAGTTAGGGGGGGATTAGGGTTAGTGTTAGACTTAGGTTTAGGGGTTAATGATTTTAATATAGGTAGCGGTGGTATGGGGGGGGGCAGGATAGGGGTTAATAATATTAATATAGGTGGCGGCGGTATAGGGGGGCAGGATAGGGGTTAATAATATTAATATAGGTGGCGGCGGTATAAGGGGGGCAGGATAGGGGTTAATAATTTTAATATAGGTGGCGGCGGTATAGGGGGGGCAGGATAGGGGTTAATAACTTTAATATAGGTGGCGGCGGGGTCCGGGAGCGGTGGTTTAGGGGTTAAACAATTTATTTAGTTGCGGCGGGGTCCAGAATCCGCAGGATAGGGGTTAATAAGTTTATGTAGGTGGCGGCGGTATAGGGGGCGGCAGATTAGGGGTTAATATGTATAATGTAGGTGGCAGCGGGGTCCGTGAGTGGAGATTTAGGGGTTAACATGTTTATTATAGTTGCGGCGGGGTCCGGGAGCGGCGGTTTAGGGGTTAATAAGTTTATTTAGTTGTGGCGTGTAGGGGGGCAGATTAGGGGTGTTTAGACTCGGGGTACATGTTAGGGTGTTAGGTGTAAATGTTCCCATAGGAATCAATGGGATATCGGGCATCAGCGAACATAAGCTTTTGCTATGGTCAGACTCCCATTGATTCCTATGGGATCCGCCGCCTCCAGGGCGGCGGATTGAAAAACAAGTACGCTGGCCCGGAATAGTGGCGAGCGTACCTGGTAGTAGTTTGATTACTACCAAAAGTAGTCAAATTGTGCCGAACTTGTGTTCGGAACATCTGTAGTGACGTAACCATCAATCTGTGTCGGACTGAGTCCGGCGGATCGTAGGTTACGTCACTATATTCTACTTTTGACGGGCTGTAGGGCTTGATAACTAAGGCGAATCAGCCTCGCCACAAATACGCTGCAGAATTCCAGCGTATTTGCGGTTGACGGCTTGATAACTAGAGGCCATCGGGTGTAAAATTCCTAATTTCTTTATCCACCATGTTTCCCTATGCCTTAACTTTAAGAAACGGTTAAGGGCAACAGAAACGGTTGTGATACAACAGGTTTGGTTTAACCAATTCAACCACCCTTGTTTGGAGTCCCTTTACTGACCTCCTGTGTTGGTTTTGCAATTCTACATTTGAGTCCTACCAATATAAATCATCCCACATAAGTAGCGTGTTTGGTAGACTACAAATGTGGAATTACATGAACATCTGTGATTTATTTCATAAGCTTATGTGTTATTGTAATTACAAGTCATTGTTCCATTGGTTACAAAAGCACACATACAACAGTTTTTTTGTTTGCATGTATAAAGACCCTTCTGATTATTTCACCATTGGTTAGTTTTTATGTTACTAGCAAATCTAAGGAGCTAGCAAAATTTTTAAATTCCTATTTTCTATGAACAGGCTATTCAGGTTCTCGCCAGTGGTCTCCTTCAGTAGAGTGTCTAACAACAGGACATTCCAGTGCTTATTAAACATTTGTTTAAAGCTCTTATGACCCTCATTGTAAATTGTTTCAAAGATAGGTTCCTGCCTTCTATCATTTCCATTTGTTTGTTGGTTTTTCTTTTTAGGGTGTAATTAATCCTTTCTATACATCACGGATAATTTACTTATAGTGTTACCAAGGAATCTGGATCATAACCCCTTTTATTAAATGTATCTCTTAATACAACAGACTCTTTTATGAAATCTTCATCCTTTGTGCAGTTCCTTTTAATCTATTGGAACTGCACAAAGGTACATCTTCCTTCCATTGTTTTAGATGGCCACTTGATGCATTTAAAAACTATGAGACCGATGTAGCAAATGTCTGTCCGACATGATCCGCTCAGCAGATCATGTTTGACAGACATCGCTGAATGCCGACAGCATACGCTGTTGGCATTTAGCATTGCACAAGCAGTTCTGGTGAACTGCTTATGCGATGCTGCCCCCCTGTAGATTTGCTGCCAATAAGCCATTAACCCGATCGTATCTGATTGGGTTGATTGCTGTCCGACACTCAGAGCAGTCGGACGAGTTAATGAGCCGCGGTCTTAAGACCGCTGCGTCTTAACTCCTGCTTCTGGCGAGCCTGAAGGCTCGCGCAGAGACAAGGGAAACAGGGGACATGTGGCCCTTGTTAAATCGGCCCCTATTTCTGTTTGTTGACTTACGGGAATTGCACACAGCCACCATGTTTTGTAATTTGTCCTGGAATAGATTCAGATCTAGAAACTCAATTTTATCCTCAGAATATTTATACATAAAAGTAAGATTTCCATCATTATTATTTAGATGACAGATGCAATCCTTCAATTCATTTACAGAGCATGTCCATACGAAGACAATGTCATTGATGTACTGATGGTATTGTAAATTCTAGTTAGTAAAAGTATTAATATTCCAAACCTATGTTTCCTCAGATTGGGCCATATAAATATTTGCATATGACAGCACAAATGTGCCCCCATGAATGTCCATGGGATTTCGGAATTTTTTAATAAAATTAACCCTCAAAGTAAAAATAATTATTGTTAAGAATATACTTAATACTGTGAATCAAAAATTGTACATGCTTCTAAGGCATGCTCCACTGGTTACATTGTTTCTCAATTGATTCCAGGCCCTGTTTCTAAAGAATACTTGTATAAAGTGATGTAACATCACAGGTTACCCACCTATAGTTACTCTACCATTTAAAACATTCAAATTTATTAATGGTGTCTAGGTTTTGAATCATAGGTTGTAAGTAAAAATCTATGTATTGTGATAGATGACTCATTAAAGATCCTATCCCAGAGATACTATGTTTCCCAGGAGGATTTTTCACATGTGGAAATATGCTATATTTTTATAAAATATATATAAAAATTCATGTTCCTCCCTATCTTTATTTATTAATTTCTTTTTCCAAAAATGGGGATTTTATTTTTACAACAGTGGTGGTCTGAAGGAGAGAAGAGGGCTATCTAGCACTACTTATTTAGAGCGGGTGTTAGTCAGGAGACGGGAAATAGTTTTTTCACTGTACCTGCACATACGTCTATGTCTTCTCACTGAGTGCCATGCAGAGGGATGTCATCCTATTTGGAGCTTCTCATCAGTAAAGTAGACAGGCTATAGTTTTGAATAGCTCCTTCATGTGCTGTGACAATATTCACATCTGATACAGTCCTCAGTGCAGCCACAAATGGGTGGACTGGTATTCCTAGAATGCAAGCAAGTTCCATGTTCTGTGCTTTAGATGCTTTTAATTAATGTGCTGAATGCTGCATATCATTATTAAAGGAAGCATTCAGCAAACTCAGACAGACAGCTACTAAATCCCAGAGCAGTGTACAGAGTTTCTCAAGGGCTTGCCTGCGATCCCGGAATACCATACCAGTCCATCAATCTGTGGCTGCAGTCAGAGGCTAGTAGTAAATCACTCAGTTCAGGAAGGCCTATAATGCAAGAGGTCTCTGTACCCTCACAACAATTTTTAAAGGTATATGAAACCCAAAATGTTTCTTTCATTATTCAGATGGAGCATACAATTTTAAACAACTTCCAATTTACTTCTAATTTGTCATTGGCCCAAGATTGCATTGCTGCTCCTTCAACAAAGTATACCTAGAGAATAGAGCAAATATGATAATAAGTAAATTGGAAAGTTGTTTAAAATTGCATGCTCTATCTGAATCATGAAATAAAAATTTGGGGTTTCATGTCCCTTTTATTGCTAGTTTTACTAGATCAGTTAAAATAATACAAACACACAAGGAACTTTAAATGCTCATTTAACCCATTTGGCTCTCAATAGACCAGCAAAGCATATGACAATGATATGATGTCCACTTCACAAAATATGAAGAGGTTAAAAGCTGCTAAATTGTATTACCTATCCAGTAAATACTGCGTATTCATAGACAATAGTGAGCCAAGCAGTCTTTATAATTTCTTTGCCATGTAAAATTTCTCTGAGAGCCTTTTGCTCAGTGCTTGACCACTGTACTACCACAAATTAGAGGTCCATTTAAGAATGGTGCGTGCTTGGTGACAAACTTTGGCACAGACAGACTGTGTGAGTTTGTGTACATGAGAGTGTATGTGTGTGTGTGTGTTTGCGAGAGAGAGAGAAAGTGTGCATAAGAATGAGGGTGTGTCAGCATGAGAGTGAGTGTGTGCATGTGAAAGTGTGTGTGGGTGTGCATAAGTAATGTGCAATCTTTGTAATAGCTGATTAAAGGATAGCTGACCCACTTTACACACAGTGATTATCTATTTAGAGAATGCATGAACATTTGGTCAGGAAAGGCAAAAAAATGCAGACATGTTTCGTGTGGGTCTACCAAACTTGATCACTGCTAGTGTGATCATGTTTGGTAGACCCACACGAAACATGTCTGCAGGTTAGCAGTGATCAAGTGTGGTAGACCCACACAAAACATGTCTGCATTTTTTTGCCTTTGCTGTGACTCCGTATGTGTCGTTGTGAGCCGTAGGCTCGTTTGTTTTTAAGTGAAGCAATAAAAGTTATTTTTTATCATCATTTTGCTACCTCGCAAGTTTGTTTCACCTCTCCAATTAGTGATACCCGGAAGTGGTTGTTTGCAGTACTGAAGATTTGGCACTTTGACGTAAGCGCTGTTTGTTTTTGACTCCCGGGACAAGGGGAAGAGCATGGAGACCTGTGCTTTCACTGAAGACACGCTACCTTCTACACATATCCCCAGTAGCCAGTAAGTGCCACTATATTCTTGTTTTGTTTGTATTTCTAAAGCACCTTTGGCTTTAGCGCAGTTGATCTAGCACAGTTTCAGGTTAGTGTGTGAGCAATAAATAAAAAAGACTTTCTTTAGCACGTCCTATAGAGGTCAATAGGGAGAGGAAGTTAGCGTGGTTGTGATATCTGAAATGATAACTTTTAATTTTCAATTTGTAATACCATTGCAAACCTGAGAGTGCTAATTTTTTACCTTGAGCGCAGTTAGCTCTCATAAGTGATAAAAATGTATTGCTCCACTTGTAATCTAGACCATAGTGTCTACTGTACAAAACAATTTTTCATAATATGATGCAATACAATTTAAAATGTGTTTTGAGCATACTGATACGTTTACTCTTACACATTGGGGTCAATTTATTAAATGCCAGGCAGACATGATTTGCTGTAACGAATCATGTCCGCCCGGCATCGCTAAATGTGGACAACATACATTGCATTTAACATTGCATGCTAGCAGGGGGTGTCAATCATCCTGATCGTCTTATGACCGCTGCTTCTTAACTTATGTTTCCGGCGAGTAGGAAACTACGGGGGTAGAAAGCAACATCCTCTGCTTATTAAATCTACCCCATTGTGTTTATAATTTCATGTTCCTTTCTCCACACATAAGCTGGGGCCAGTGGAAAGGGGATATAATATGCTCATATCCATGTCTGCACATACTGAAAATTAAAGACAAGTTGTCAGGCCCACTTTGGAGATAATTTAAAGTACTCTCAATAGAAGTCATAAAATATTATGTTATCATGTTGCTACCTTTGCACCCTAGTACTGGATGAAGGCCTTATGGGTAAGCTCTGTTTGAGCTTAATTTTAAAGGGATACTAAACCCAAATGTTTTCTTTCATGATTCAGATAGAGCATGCAATTTTTTTTTTAAATTCATTTTTATTATATATATTTCAACATATATATACAATTACATAATTTTCAAAAAAAAGGGAAATGAGAAAGAAAACAAAAAAAAAATAAATTCAAACAATTCCTCAGTCTTCCTGACCTTAGTAACCTAAATAATAATTATGCTCTATTAAGTCTTATATCTCAGGGTTCCTGTTAAATTATTTTGTTCACTTTTCCCATAATATCTCAATTCCATACACCCGTTGCTGAAAATAATAATACCAACAAAACAAACAAACAGACATAGCGACAGCAACAACAACAACCAAGAAAAAAAAAAAAAAAAAAAAAAAAAAAAAAAAGGGGGGAGAAAAGATTTTGCCTCGGACCCTCCTCCTCTCCCCCCCCCACCCCATATCTCCAGACCTTGTGCAATTACCATATCCCTAATAAAACCATCTCTGTATTCTGAAAGGGAAAAATAATATAATCGATCTCTGTTGTTGGGAGGGACTTAATAAATGGTGCCCATTTATCAAAGAATTTTCTGATATCTGTTTCGTTATTAATATTCGTATCACGTTGCTCTATAATACATTGTTTTTTAAGATAGTTTTTTACTTCAATAACCGTGGGAATTTCTTTCGTCTTCCATTTTTTATATATTAAATATCTGGCTGCTAGGATAGAAACTTTAATTATCTTTTTGTTCATTTGTTGTTCTACTAGATTGTCGCAGCAGAAAATGACAAATGTCGCCGAAAGTTCAAAAGGGGAAATCTTTAGGGAGGTATTAAACCAATATTCCAGTTTGCACCAGAATTGTCTAATCAGGGGACATTTAAACATCATGTGAATAATATCTGCAGCATCTAGGGAGCATTTAGGACATTTATAAAAATTAGGGTTCTGGAATTTATGACCTTTTTCTGGTGTATAATGAAATCTATGCAGCAATTTAAGATGTGATTCTCTCCATGTTGTTGAGAGAGTGGTCTGTGCCACCATATGAATGGATTTTTGAATAAATTTACAATTTATATACTCTTGTTCCAAGATTAATCTCCAGTCTTGAGCCACTTTCTCCAGAGTGCGTTTCACTTCTTCAGCTCCCAATAAATAGTAACAGTATGAAATGGACATACGGCCACTTTTAACTAGTGTTAGCCAGTCCTCTATTTTACCGAGCTCCCAGTTCCATTCCCCCTCCCTCATTAATCCAGACACAAAATGTCTCACCTGAAGAAATGCAAAGAACTCCTTATTGGAGAGGTTGAAGTTGTTCTTAATTTCTTCAAATGTTTTAAAGCACTTGTTATCCTTATCAACAAATTGTATTATCGTTTTTAGTCCTATTGATTGCCAATTTTTAAAAACTGCAGAATCAATGCCAGCTTGAAATAAAGGATTCCCTCTTAAGGGGAGATATTTGGAGACCTTACAATTGAAGGACAGGAGTTTCCCTATCTTCCACCACGCCTTTAATGGATTAATAATTGATTTAATTTTCTTAATTCTAGGTGGCATGTCTTTCAACGCACAGTGCAGTAGAGCACAGGGGAGATATGGATCGCATATGTTCTCTTCTAATGCATTGTTCAGGACATAATTATTGCCTGAAATCCAGTCGGCAGCTATACGTGCTAAAAAAGCAAGATTATAAAGCCGCAGATTAGGTAATGCAAATCCTGTAAATAACTTGGCATGTGTTAATTTATTCAGGGATATCCTAGGTTTCCTTTTCTGCCATATAAAACTTCTAAGCCAGCTATTAAGACTTCGGATGTCCTTGTCAAATAGTATTAATGCTGTATTCTGTAGTATGTACAGTAGTTTAGGAAGGAGGACCATCTTGAAGAGGGCTATCCGTCCTGATATAGAAAGGGGTAGGTTTTCCCATGATCTAAGTTTGTCTTTAAGTGCTGTTAATATTGGGGGGATATTAAGATTATAAAGGTCATGTGGATTCGTGGGTATTACTATACCTAAATACTTAAATGAATCTTTGACTGTTTTAAAAGGACTCTTCAGAAATGAATCTTTATTCTTGCGAAGCCAGTAAATCTCGGATTTAGAGACATTTGTTTTGTATCCAGAAAATAAACCAAATTGATTAATAATTTGTAACAGCTTGGGAATGTTAATCTGAGAATTTGACAAATAGACAAGGATGTCATCTGCATATAATGCCAGTTTCATCTCCTGTCTGCCAATCAAAATACCTTCCAGCTGTGATCTGATCTTTATGGCCAATGGCTCGATAGCTAGGTTAAAAAGGAGAGGAGAGAGGGGGCATCCCTGCCTAGTTCCTCTATTAAGCAAAATTTGAGAAGAAACAATATTATTGACAATTATGCTAGTGGATGGAAGACTGTATAAATTTTGTATAAACTTAAGGAAGTTCCCTTTAAACCCAAACTGATCCAGCGAGGTAAAAAGATGATCATGTTGTATTGAGTCAAACGCCTTTTCTGCGTCGATTGCCACAATAGCTAGATCTGGGATGTAATCTCCTTCCTCACTCTCCCTCCCTCCAGTATTGTAAAAATATTCCGAAACCAATAGCACTTCTCTAATTTTAGCTGAAGAATTTCGCGAGTTCAAAAAACCCGCTTGATCTTTATGTATGATATCGGATAAGATCCCCTGCAATCTTTTGGCCAAGATAGACATAAAGATCTTATAGTCTACATTTAATAGAGCAATCGGTCTATATGACTCCCTATATACTGGGTTTTTTCCACCTTTAAGGATAAGAGTAGTGAAGGATGCTGAGAAAGCTTTCAGTACCAGTTCTCCTTTAATATACATGGCGTTATATGCTTGATTAAGATGGGGAGCAATCTCCGATGTCAAAATCTTATAGAACTCACTTGGTAGGCCATCCGGCCCTGAGGCCTTATTTGTAGCTAGTTCGAGAATCACTTTCTCTACTTCCTCGACCCTGATCGGGGCATTAAGAGTTTCCAATGCTTCTGCGAAAAGCTTAGGGCAGATTATTTTGCTCCAAAAATCTTCCGCTTGTATTGAGTCAGATTTTCTTAGAGAGTATATCTCTTGGTAATATCTAGCCATTTCTTCATGTATATCTGAACTTTTTGTAAGGAGTTTCCCATCTACAAGAAGATTTTCAATAAGTGGTGACTTTCTATCATTCCTGACCAAGTTTGCTAGTAGTTTTCCAGATTTATTTCCATACCTATACAGTTTGGAATGTAGTTTCAAATCAGACTGGGTTTCTCTATATATTGCAAATGTATCTTTCTCATTTTTTGCTCGGATATAGCTTGCCCAATTAGCTGGATTTTTAGTCAGAAGTAAGCGATTATATGAATTGATCAAGGCATTATTTAATTATTTTTCTCTAGCTCTTAGCTTTTTACTGATCATTGCACTATAAGAGATAATCTCACCTCTAATGACTGCTTTAGCCGCTTCCCAGAGAATTAATGGGCGTTCCCAATATTCCCTGTTACATTGAATATATTCCTCAAATTTAATCCTCAAGTGAGCTTTAAATTTCATATCTGTTACCAAGAAAGAGGGGAAATGAAACCGTACAGAGCCCGGCTGGAAAACTGCAGATTGAAAATTTAGAGAAATTGGTCCGTGGTCTGACAGAAAAATCGGTAATATTTTTGCGTTTACTTTAGCTGTACATAGCCTTTCATCAATCAAAAAAAGGTCAATTCTTGACATAGTCGTGTGTGCTTTAGATAGACAAGTATATTCCTGGACATCAGGATTCTGAATCCTCCAAATGTCTCTAACATTTAAATTTTGTTTGATTTTCGACAATAATTTAGATTCTAAATTATCTTTTTTGTTCTTTTTATGGTCCCTATTTTCCCTCATTCTGTCCAAAGGGCAATGAGGGGCCATGTTAAAGTCCCCTCCAAGGATTAAATAACCTTCCTTAAAGGAAAGGATTTTAGCCTGTAACTGATTCCAGAATTCTGGATCTATAATATTAGGTGCATATATATTACAAAGCGAAAAAGTAACTTTTTCAATTTTCATTTTTAGTAGTAAATATCTCCCTTCTGGATCAGTCAAGACTTGTAAAACTTCTGCCTTAAGCCTTTTCCCCATCAATATAGCTACCCCCCTCTTCCTGCCAGAGCCGGTTGAGGCATATACTTCCTTAACCCATCCCTTTTTAAGCTTCAGGACTTCCACCTGAGAAAGGTGGGTCTCCTGTAAAAGAACAATATCAGAATCTAGTCGCCTTGCATGGGTTGAGATTGCTTTTCTTTTGATGGGAGTAGAAATTCCCCCTACATTCCAGGAGATTAATTTCAGATTTGGAACTAAGCCCGACATTTACCTAAGGAGGGGGGGAGAGAAAACGAGGGAGAGAAAGAGAGGAAGAGGGAGGGAGAGAGAAAAGGAGGAGAAGGAGAGAGAAAGAAGAAGGAAAAAAAAAAAAAAAAAAAAAAAAAAAGGGAAAGGAAAAGGAAAAAGGGAATTGAACAGATAAATACTGTCCATTCATTGAACTCTAACTTTTAGCGTTATATTCTTATCAAGAAGAACTTCTTATTTTTCCTGCGTATTTAGTTGTTGCAATAATTTTTCTGCCTCTTGTGGGTTATCAAAGAAGTGAACCTCTCCTTTCACAATGATTTTTAATTTAGAAGGATAAATTATTAAGGCTTGAAAGCCTTGCTGAATAAATTTTGAACAAATTGGGGCTAGGTTTCTTCTTTTAATGGATGTTTCCATTGAGTAATCTTGAAATAGCAGGATTTTTTTTTCTTTAAAAATAATTGGCTGATTTTTGCGAAAATGTTGGAGTAATGTAACCTTATCTTGAAAATTAAGCAGTTTCGCAATTATGGGTCTGGGTCTATTATCTCCCTGTCTATTTGTTGTTTGTCTCCCTAGTCTATGTATTCTCTCAACTACTATCAATGGATAATGGGGAGGAATCTTAAGAAGCTGGGTTAAAGTCTCAGGGATGAGTGTGTTTAAATCTTCTAGCGGCCCCCCCTCAGGGACCCCTATAATGCGAATATTATTGCGCCTGGCGCGGTTTTCCAAGTCCTCCATTTTGTTTTGCATTTTAGCTATAGTTATATTATTAGCTTCAAGATTGGATCCCTGTACTGAGATAAGATCCTCCAAATCAGATATTCTCTGTTCGGCCTCATCTAGTCTGTTGGAGAATAATTTTATCTCGTGTCTAAGTAGATTAATATCTTGCTTAATCTCAGATCTTAAAACATCAAATTTTGGGGTTAGTGCCTCAGATATACTAGCCACTAGGGCCTGTACATTAGTTAATTCGTTTATGGACAAGATAGGAGCTGTAGGTGCAGTTATTTCTGCGGAGGCTTCAGCAGCAGCCTTTGTTCTCTTGTCTCTATGTTTAGATGTCATGACTGGTGAAGGAGTCCGGGAATGGGAGTGAAGGAATTTATCCATGTGCTAAATAAAATAAAATAAAAAAAAACTATTGTGTGTATCACTGCTAATTATTTATCCCGTGCACTATATCAGTGAAATTATAGAAAGGAAAAATTTAGAACCAGTGTCTCAGTGACCATAAAGTGAAGGTGCTATAGCCCTGGGGTAGAGAAGAAAGCGTTGGCCCAGGGTAGAATCGTGATTCAGTTCATCAAGGGACAAGGAAAAAAAAGGAGGAAGGGGAGGAAGGATTAGAGATAGAGTGAACCTCTTATTTTTTTTTTTTCCTTAAGGAAAAAAAGGATCTTTATGAAAAGTGTGTGGGGGTCTCTTGACCAGCCATGACGATTGTTATAGAAGGATAGAAGATTTATAGAGGCAGTCGCAATAATATTTTAAGATCCGCCAATCAATAAGATCGACACTCAATGTTGTAATAAAATATATGGTTAACCTGACCAGACAGAAGTAGATTTACCCAATCACGCTATAGTTAAAGGAAGCCTAAATTTTTCTCTTCTCCGCACCTATCTATCAATTTTAGAAAAGTTCATGCCTTTTGGTTTGGAGATGAGGCTAAAGCCTTCCAGGAGTTCAGGAATTAATTGTATAGGTTTCCCTTTAGTTCAGAATTTGCCTTTAAGACTTCTGCTATCTTCCATTTTCACAATTCTATTCAGTAAAGCAAGAGTCATTTCCCCTGTTGTAAATTCTGATCTGGTGAGACCTAAATAATATATAAAGCCTTTACCTTAGCTAATTACCTTTACATACTTATATGAGTGTAAATCTTTAAGCAGATAATGGGAGTACATCAGAACTATTATTTAACAGAGAAAAAGAAATCCCTATCATATAGGATTTTTAAAGCAGACAAGTATAAAAGTTAGATACACTGAGGCTTTAAGCTACTGCAAATAGATAAGCCTTCAAGACAAAAACAATCTTATACTTTCCAGCGCAATGCAGCATATACAATAAAAAGAAGCCAATTTTGTGTTTGTGCTTGCTACAATTTTGTCCATTAAAGCCTTTACCTTAGCTAATTACCTTTACATACTTATATGAGTGAAAATCTTTAAGCAGATAATGGGAGTACATCAAAACTATTATTTAACAGAGAAAAAGAAATCCCTATCATATAGGATTTTTAAAGCAGACAAGTATAAAAGTTAGATACACTGAAGCTTTAAGCTACTGCAAATAGATAAGCCTTCAAGACAAAAACAATCTTATACTTTCCAGCGCAATGCAATATATACAATAAAAAGAGGCCAATTTTTTGTTTGTGCTTGCTACAATTGTGTCCATTCTCAGTTAGTAAGTGCCACTCTGTATCTTTTTCTCCACTCTTTACGTTTCCCGAGAATGTCCAATTTTAAAAAAAAAAAGATGCTGGTGAGAAATTCAAGCAGAATTTTAGATTTTCTTGCCCTGGGTCTTTCCAAAGTGTAGAATATGTGTAAAGTTAGCACGGTGTCAGCAATTTTCCAACACGGTGTGAACCAAAGAGTGTGTTTTTTAAATAGTTTTAGAGGCCTACTTCCAGGACAGTCTTCAAGCCAGTTAGCCCCAGTCTATTAGCTCTGAATTTCTTCGCTATATGTCCCTTTAGAGAGTTATTAATGTGCCAAGAGAGTTTGTAGGAAAAGCAGTGCTTTACAACTTAACTTACCCCCTCCTATGTCGTCTAACTGCCCGCCGAATTCTTCTCCAGCGTCCAGGATCTGATACAGCAGCTCGCTCCCCGAGGTGGCCACCCGCATCTCCCGCTTCCAAATCCGATGGAGAACTCAATCTTCGTCTCCCCTCGCGCAGCACCGGTGGGAGGGGAGAGAAGGGAACAGTATGCAGGAGCGCGAGAAGCGAAGTCCCTCCGCCAGCTCCAGCACAGAGCAAATCCAGTCCACCTCCCACGCAGCACCGGTGGGGGAGGGGTAAAGCAGGCACACGCCGGCAGGGAAAGTCTTGCTATAGGTGAGAGTGCTGGGAGGCTCACCTTACGGGGTTGAAGAAATACTATGTTCTTTAGGCTTAGAATTTAGCCGCTCTGAGGCGGCGGGCAGTGACAGCAAGGAGAGGGAGGATATTTTAGTTTAGCAATTGAGCACTTGCTAGAGAATAAAGATAACCAGCTAAGAAAGCTAGATGACTTGAGCCAGGAACACCGCTCGTTAGCAGCGCACCTGTATACCCAGGAAAAGGATTTTGGGCCACAAAAAGTGAGTTCGGGTAGCGATGTTTGGCATATACCAGGGGGATGACAGTCCCCTGGGCCGGGTTCCAGCTTGATCTTTGTTAATTGCCCTGAGAGAGGCAGCCTCAAGACTTGAGGCAGGGCGCGAAAGTTTCACCGCCAGCAGCTGTTGGGCTGGAGCAGTGAGCTCAGGTTAGCTTGCCTTGCTCCTCCTCCACCGGAACCCTTAGAGCCTAGAGCATGCAATTTTAAGCAACTTTCTAATTTGCTCCTATTATCAATTTTTCTTCATTCTCTTGCTATCTTTAGTTGAAAATGCAGGAATGTAATGTAAGCAGCCGGACCATTTTTGGTTCAGCACCTGGTTAGAGCTTGCTGATTGGTTTGCTACATTTAGCCACCAATCAGAAAGCACTACCAAAGGTGCTGAACCAAAAATGGGCTGGCTTTTAAGTTTACATTCCTGCTTTTTTAAATAAAGATAGCATGAGAACTAAGAAAAATTTATATTAGGAGTAAATTAGAAAGTTGCTTAAAATTGCATGCTCTATCTGAATCCGTAAAGAAAAAATTTGGGTTTACTATCCCTTTAAGAATGAGTCAAATAAAGGAACATTAATAAACTAAAAAATAGTGGACATTGACATTTGTTAGAAAAATGTTTATTTGTTGATGAACATATATTTTCAGATATTTTTAAGAAATGTATTGATATATTATTGTATTACCAGACACAAGCACATTTGGATTCAATGTTTAAGCTCTGATTTGGTAAACCTGATGCTAACTCTAGAACTCTTTTAGGTTATGCAGCTAAAACATGCAAGCATTCTTAGTAGATAATACTAAATTAGAGTCACCCAAGTATTGAAGCAGCAGAGAATGCTCTAAATGCATTTTAACACAATTTCTGAAAAGATTTCTTGGTTACAGGAAATACACAATCATTCTATTGAAAATGTGGAACAGTATTTTGGATTGTGATAGAGTGCAACACTTACAATTCACAACTTGCAATATGAGCACAATAAGGCCCCTACTTATCAAGCCGTCAACTGTGCTGCTTTCGACGGCACCAATACGCTCGCCTAAGATCGCCTAACATCGCTGCCTGAATACGCTCTCCAAAGTTACCAAAAAAGCTGTCAAAAAGCTGCGCACCAAGTACGGGGCGATGAGCAGCGGACTGTTGTTAACTGTCATCGATCTCGCTGCTCTTCAGCTTTTTCACAGCTTTATTTGTATACTGTCACTAAACACCGCCACTATACTAAAATGTTTAACCCCTAAACCACCGCTCCCGGACACCGCCGCAACAAAATAAACTTATTAACCCCTAAACCGGCGCTCCCAGACCCCGCCGCAACAAAATAAACTTATTAACCCCTAAACCGCCACTCCTGGAGCCCACCGCCACCTACATTATGTTATTAACCCCTAATCTGCCGCCCCTACACTGATTGGAACAGCCAATAGATTGCGAGCTCAATCCTATTGGCTGATTGGATCAGTCAATAGGATTGAACTTCAATCCTATTGGCTGATTTCATCAGCCAATAGGATTTTTTCTAATTTAATTCTGATTGGCTGATAGAATTCTATCAGCCAATCGGAATCTAAGGGACGCCATCTTGGATGACGTCACTTAAAGGTAGCTTCATTCAGCTTTAGTCGTTGGATGAAGTGGATGCTCCGCATCGGATGTCTTGAAGATGAAGCTGCTCCGCATCAGATGGATGAAGATAGAAGATGCCGTCTGGATGAAGACTTCTGCCCGTCCGGAGGACCACTTCGCCTTGCTTGGATGAAGACTTCTCCCGGCTTCGTTGAGGACTTCGGCCCGATTGGATGAAGACTTCTGCCGCTTCCTTAAGGATGGATGTCCGGTCTTCAGAACAGTAAGTCGATCTTCAGGGGGTTAGTTTTAGTTTTTTTTTAAGGGTATATTGGGTGAGTTTTATTTTTAGGTTAGGGTTTGGGCCTGCAATAGAGCTAACTGCCGTTTTAAGGGCAATGCCCATCCAAATGCCCTTTTCAGGGCAATGGGGAGCTTAGGTTTTTTTAGTTAGTATTTTATTTGGGGGGTTGGTTGTGTGGGTGGTGGGTTTTACTGTTGGGGGGTTGTTTGTATTTTTTTTACAGGTAAAAGAGCTGATTACTTTGGGGCAATGCCCCACAAAAGGCCCTTTTAAGGGATATTGGTAGTTTATTGTAGGCTAGGGTTTTTTTATTTTGGGGGAGCTTTTTTATTTTGATAGGGCTCTTAGATTAGGTGTAATTAGTTTAAATATCTGTAATTTGTTTTTTATTTTCTGTAATTTAGTGGGGGGTTTTTGTGCTTTAGATAATTGTATTTAATTTAGTTAAATTTATTTGATTTAGGTAATTTATTTAATTGTATTTAATGGTATTTAATGTAGGTAATTTATTTAATTGTAGTGTAGTGTTAGGTGTTATTGTAACTTAGTTTAGGTTTTATTTTACATGTAAATTTGTATTTATTTTAGCTAGGTAGTTATTAAATAGTTAATAACTATTTAGTAACTATTCTACATAGTTAAAATACATACAAACTTGCCTGTAAAATAAAAATAAATCCTAAGATAGCTACAATGTAACTATTAGTTATATTGTAGCTAGCTTAGGGTTTATTTTACAGGTAAGTATGTATTTAGTTTTAAATAGCAATTATTTAGTTAATGATAGTAATTTTATTTAGATTTATTTAAATTATATTTAAATTAGGGGGTGTTAGGGTTAGACTTAGGTTTAGGGGTTAATAAATGTAATATAGTGGCGGCGATGTTGGGGACGGCAGATTAGGGGTCAATAAGTATAATGTCGGTGGCGGCGGTGTAGGGGGCGGCAGATTAGGGGTGTTTAGACTCGGGGTTTATGTTAGGGTGTTAGGTGTAAACATAACTTTTATTCTACCATAGAAATCAATGGGATATCGGGCAGCAGCGAACATAAGTTTTGCTGCTTTCAGACTCTCATTGATTCCTATGGCATCCGCCGGCAGATTGAAAACCAGGTACGCTGGGCCGGAATAGTGCCGAGCGTACCTGTTAGAAATTTGTTAACTTGCAAAAGTAGTCAGATAGTGCCGAATTTGCATTCCGAACATCTGTAGTGATGTAAGCATTGATCTGTGTCGGACTGAGACCGGCGGATCGTATGTTACGTCACAAAATTCTACTTTTGCCATTCTGTAGGCTTTGATAACTAAGGAGAATCAGGCTCGCCACAAATATGCTACAGAATTCCAGCGTATTTGCGGTTGACGGCTTGATAAATTGGCCCCTAAGTATGCAAAAAGTACCCCCATGCAGTCATTAAAAGTATAGAGTAGGCTAACGTTTGGGCCACCCTAAGATGCTTTGGCTAAATTATTTAACCATCTACTTGCACTACTGGATTGTGTGCCATTCTTAGCTCGAGGTTGCGCAAAAGGTAGTGAACTTTGCGCTATCAGTTACGCTTCAATTGTAACCTAGTGCATTATCGTTATTCAGTGTTTCTAGAATTACATTATCCCGGAATACTTTATACTGGATCTGAATATTTTTATTAGTATCTAAACCTTTATGCTAACATATATCTTATTGCTTTTTACTCCTACAGATATATATTTTTTTCGATATCATTAGGAAATTCTGATTTACTGCACTATTTCTAATTATAATCTATTTTGCTTTTTCCCCTCAATAATCTTATTCTAGAAAGTATCATAGTTCAATATAATGAAACTGGAATGATTTTATAAAATATAATTTACTAATGGTTATTTAAATGTTATAATAATATTGTCCTGCTTTTAATCTGACAAAAGTAGACAGAATTTATTGTATGAGCTGGAGAACAGACCTCAAATAGTGTGCTGCAAAGTCTCACATAATGAAATGACAACTCGGCACTCATTTCCCTTAAAGTCTCTTTAAACAGGATTTTAAAAGTTAAATGTGGTCAGGTGTTCTTACATGCTGTAAAATGGTCAGGGATAGGCAAGGTGTCCATACAAGGACACCGGTGTCCGTAACAAGCCCTTGCAGTGTCCGCCACAACCTTAGTATATCTTTTCTTTCTGATTAAATAATAGGAATAAAAAAAACTATGTAATGTGAATAAAGTTAATGGCTTGTCAAGAGACTGCTAGCTATATTGGGTGATAATTTATATAATAAATAAAGCCTGAGTGAAATACTGGATGTAAATCTGCATCTGTATAATAACACCCAGCTCTATACAAAGACACAGTAGACTGGCACATGCATATAGCAAGACAAGGGCTGGTTATAGGGTCAGTGGCATCTGCATCAGCATAATAACACCCAGCGCTATATAATGACACAGTAGTGACACTGGCACATGGGTATAGCCAGAGGAGGGCTGGTTATAGAATCAATGGTATCTGCATCAGTATAATAACACCCAGCGCTATATAATGACACAGTAGTGACACTGGCACATGTGTATAGCAAGACAAGGGCTGGTTATAGGGTCAGTGGTATCTGCATCAGCATAATAACACCCAGCGCTATATAATGACACATTAGTGACACTGGCACATGGGTATAGCCAGAGGAGGGATGGTTATAGAATCAGTGGTATCTGCATCAGTATCATAACGCCCAGCACTATATAATGACACAGTAGTGTCACTGGCACATGGGTATAGCCAGAGGAGGGCTGGTTATAGGATCAGTGGTATCTGCATCAGTATAATAACACCCAAAACTAAATAATCACACAGTAGTGACACTGGCACATGGGTTTAGCCAGAGGAGGGCTGGTTATAGGATCAGTGGTATCTGCGTTAGTATAATAACACCCAGCACTATAAAATGACACAGTAGTGACACTTGCTCACGGGTATAGCCAGAGGAGGGCTGGTTATAGGATCAGTGGTATCTGATAGTGTAGTGATCCCTAGTGGGAATGAAACGAATTAAGGGCTGTAGCCTGGCAGGGATAGGAATGTGAAGGAAAGATGGAGATGCAACTATGTTGCAGTTTAAGGGGAGTGACTCACCTTGAGGTTTAAGAGAAGACGTTCTGGAGAGTTCTGCCTCTTTCCTCTGGTGTTTCTTAAAGAAGTTGGCGTTGTTTGAGATTGCTGTCGTCATGGATCATGCCAGGCGAGTGTCTGTTCCTCCTAAAAGGTTCAGAGATGGTTCCCCAGGTAGTAGCAGGGCTCCTGCAAAGGAGAAGAGAGTGGTTAGTGAGAAGAGGGCCCCTACTAGGCAGGGGGCTGATATCCCATGTGGTCAGGGTTCTAGGGCCCCCTCTCCTGTTTCCCCGGACTCTCCCTCCTTGTATGAGGTTGCAGAGTCAAGCCTGGGGGATACTGAGGTAGGCAAGGTAATGGATGAGCAGGAGGAAGAGGAGTTTGAGGAGGCCCAGGGTCTGAGGCCTATCTGGTGGTAGTAGATCCCATGCCAAGCAATGCTCCGGTACTGGGAGTGCAGGCCCTGCATACTGAGGCAGCTGCTGGAGTGGTGTCCCTACTGCAGGCCTTGGTAGCAGCGGTGATGCCAGAAGGTTCGCCAGGTCTGGGGCCTGGTTTTGGGCCTAGCGTTGGAGCTGGTGTGGGGCCTGGTCTCGGGCCTTGTCAGTCTGGGGTTGGGCCTTATGCCGGCTCGCAAGGTGGCCCAGTGTATGTGGGGCCTAGTGGGCAGTCTGGGCCTGGTTCTGGGCCCATCTGGCCTGGTTCTGGGCTGGCTGCAGGTTCAGGATGGCCGGCGGTTGCGGGGCCTAGTGGGGGAGCCAGTGTAGGGCATGTTCGGCCTAGTGCAGGTGCTTACCCGGTCCCGTTGCAGAAGCATGCAGGTAGTGCCTTGCTGCAGGGCCTTGTCCCGGTAGGCCTGTGGCCAGCAGCAGCCCTTACAAGGTTGCTCCAGGTCCAGGCCTCCTGGTGACATCACACGCAAGTGGCGCACGCCGTAGCCCTGCCCCTTCCAGTGACGCACTTCCGGTGCATCATTTGAGCTGGAAATACCAAGGCCGCGGTAGTGAGCACAGTCGCAGGGGGGGGAGGCAAGGAGTGGGTCCTCACGCGTCGCCCGAGTAGGTGAGTCACTGTCAGGAGTACCGGGGTTGAGGGCTTGCTCTGCGTGGGGGGTTCTAGAGGCAGTGTGACTGATCCAGTAGTGGGCGGTAGATCTGGGCCTGTGGTGCAGCAGCAGGATCAGTGGGCACATGGTGGCAGTGATGTTGGTGCAGCATCTGGGGGCAGCATGTCCGGGGTGGCTTTGCTTGACAGGAGAGTGCATGGTCTGCAGGGCCCTATGGTGGATCAGCATGTGGCAGCTGGGTCTGGTGGGGGCATGAATGCGGCAGCTTGGGGGCACTATGGACAGGCAGGGGGCAACAGGGGCACCCCATGCAAGCAGGGGGGCATCAGGTAATTCCAACCACTTTAATGCAGTTGCTGTAACCTTTATTGAATGCATGGAACATGTTTGGGGTATGCATGTGGCTGGGGGTGTGAGTGCTGGCTGGGCTGTGCTCAGAGACCCTGGTACTCCCGATGTTTCTGCAGTTTTACAGGCTCCAGTCGCAGCAGGCAGCTGTGTGGAGGATTCCAGGATGGCCAGGCTCCTTTCGCTGGCCTAGCCGAACAAGTAAGCAGCCAGAATGTCTGAGGTAGTACCCTCTACGTCAACTGGTGGATCGGCCCCGTCGGGCGGAGCAGCTGGGACTTCTGGAGGTGGTGAGACAACCACACTTACACTGGGGGGTGGGGGTTCACACTCATCGTCAGAATCAGGGTCAGACAATGATCAGTCTTTGGTGCCTGAGGGCAAGGATAAGCGCAGGATGTTCAAGCTGTTGAACAAGTTAGTGTCCAATCAAAGGGCGCAGGCATCATGGCAGAAAGGGGTGGCTAGGCAGGCGGATCAGAACCCCTTAGTGCTTTAGTGGTGCAGGCAGGGCCCCCTCAAGGGAGTGTAGGGTGCAAGGTGTTACTCGGGGATACTTCCCCGTGCCAGGTGCACTGTCTCTATGGGTACTTGAAGTCAAAGATTATGCAAAAAATACAGGCAGGCAAGTGCGTCAATGTATTTGAGCTGTCTGTTGAGGCACAGAGGCATAAAGAGCAGAGTAAGGATGGGACAGGCCCAAAGAAGTTTAAGGGCCCGGACACGTACCTGGAATGGAGTCCTGGGCGCTTGCTATTTGGAGAAGCACCCTGATCAGATGCAAGCAGTCATCAATTATATGGATACTATTGACTGGATCTGTCAGAGGTACAAAGAGGGGGGCGTGGCGCAATTACAATGACAAGTATCACAGGAAGATGGTGGAGAACCCTCTCCTAAATTTCGGTACGACCGATATGCACCTGTGGGCCAGACTGGGGGCTGAGTGGTGGCTCTCCCCTTCTGGCTCCCCTGCAGGTGTGCAGATGTCCTTTTCTAGGGTGCGACGCCGGGGTTGTGAGTGCTGGAAGTTCCAGGACCGGTAGTGTGGTAGGGGCATAGCGTTCTCCTTTCGTCACATCTGCAAGTTTTGTGGGGGGTCACCAAGGTTGCGAGTGCAAAAAGAAGGACCTCTGGCCCGACAGAGGTTAGCCTAAAAGAGCAGCTGGGGCTAAGGGCGCCCACCCCACTGAGGGTGGACGTCCTTGAGCTTTGGCTACATTTGTACCCAGACTGTCATGCAGCAGGCGTGCTACTGGCGGGATTGCGGGAGGGTTTCCAGAGTCCCATCACGGGTTATGTGAAGGGGTCAGCGACTCACCACAATTTGAGGTAAAGCTGATGAAAAAGGTGTGGCTAGGGAGAATGTTGGGCCCCTTTTCAGAGTTACCAATAGTAGATTTGGTTGTGTCCCTGCTGGGAGTAGTACCCAAGAAAGAAATAGAAATCGACACGGAGGCAGGTCCTTAAACTCCTGGGAGCGGTTAGGGTGGCTGCTGCAGGAGAATGGTTGCAGAAGAAAGAGCTGCAATCATTGCTGGGAATGTTGAATTTTGCCTGCAGGGTTATACCTATGGGCAGGGTATTCAAAAGATGGATGGAGGGGTGTTTGGGACCGGCCAGGACAGGTAGGGTGCGGATCTCCAGGGATATTGTTGAGGATTTGCAGGTCTGGGATAGGTTTTTGACAGATTTCAATGGGGTGAGGCTGTGGCCTCGGCAGCAGGTGACCAGTCAGGAGTTACAGCTGTTTACGGACGCGGCAGGGGCATTTGGCATTGGTGCCTTCTTGGATGGTGAGTGGTGCGCAGGACCTTGGCCAGTGGAGTGGTGCGAGCAGGGGCTCACTAGAAATTTGACCCTGCTTGAGCTATTCCCTATTGTGGTGGTGGTAGAACTGTGGGCTAACCACTTTGAAGATAGGGTGGTCACGTTCTGGTCGTATAATTTGAGCATGGTACATGCTGTCAACAACTTGTCAGCTGCTTCTCCTGTAGTGGTGGGTATCTGCATTTCCTTGTGTTGCATTACCTCCGCAGCAATATTCACTTCTCTGCACGCCACTTGCCAGGGGTGGATAATGTGGTGGTGAATGTCCTGTCGCGTTTCCAATGGGATCAGTTTAGGAAGTTAGTTCTGGAAGCTGCGGCAGTGGGGCTGACTTGTCCTCCCTTTCTCTGGCATCTGGCAGAACTGGGAGAGCCATTATGGTGCTAGTGGGCACGGCCTTAGCTCCGACAACTTGGGCAGCCTACGTGTCCTACTGGAAAGCTTGGGAAGAATTCTGCGGGAACTGGCAGGTTTCTGTGCGGGATGGGTCTCAGGTAATGTTGCTGTAGTGGTTATCTGTGCTTGGGTAGCAAGGGATGCCCAAGGGGGCTGTGCAGGCGCATTTGGCGGCTCTTTCATATTTTTATAAGTTGGCCGTTTCTGGTGAAGCAGATAGCGCGGGGTTGGGGATGCACGGAAATCAAGGTGCTAGACTGTAGGGAGCCTATAACGAGTGAGAGGCTAGAGCAACTTTTTTTTTTGTTTTAAGAATTTTTATTGAGGGTCAAACATTTACATAAAATTCAGTTTGCTCAATTAAGCTTATGAAGAATTTTTTTTTTACATAATTCTGTAACACTTGATACAACAGTCATATTTGATTACCAAACTAGGAGATAAATCAGATATATAACATTTGTGGAGCAAACCTAAAACCCCCTCATTTTTTCCCCCAGAAGCAGCTGAAGTCACTTTTGGGCCCCAATTAAATCAATGCACTGAGCGGAGGGTTTTGGAGTGAAACAGGCCACTCTTGGACCTGTACCGATCATTTTCCCTCCTATGTCTGTCAGGACCCTGTAGAGGTCCATAAAACTTAAAGGTACAAAAAATTGAAGGAGGGCAGAAAAACTAATATGATACAGGCTCATATGATTGACTAAGATTTAAGGAGTAATAGCAACAGCTACAAAGTATTTATAAGACCACTCTTGAACTAGGGTATAGCCTATCTAAGAGAGATTAGGGGCATATATACAAGCAAATATCAACTATCTATATGATTCACTGCCTGTTAATCCCACACCATAAATAGACACAGGTCCCCTCTAATTAAATAACAAAGCTGCGGAAGTCATCTTAGGCCTCACATAGGTTGCAAAAATAGCAATAAGGACATTCTTGGGGCCATGAGAATGTTAACTAATAAATAATAACTAAACTTGAGCCCAAACTGACTATATTAATTAATTAGATAGACTCCCTCTTCTGCACAAATATTAGGAGTGCATGGAGTACTCTGCCATCCCGGCCGCGGACACCAGAGACACCTCAAAATGAATAATTAGCTGAGTGAGAATATTAAATCCCATAAAGCTAATCTTGGGTCAATGCAAAGTCATGCATACAAACTGAAACAGGTCATAGAAAATTTTGCTGAACATTCAAGGGTAGCCAAACAAAATCCCATAGAAATTATATCTAACCTATGTATTAGCACCAACACATTGTAGTTTGCCAACATCGCAGCAGTGTGTTCATAATGAGGGAAAAAAAATCACAAGTTATAACTCCACAGCAATAATGAAAGTTATGAGATCACTGAATACACCATATGAGTCTGGGATGGCTAAGGTATCATATTAACAGAGCTCAGTTAAAATTTAAAAATATGTTGTCACTGAGAATGTGTGGTAGTATTAACTCTATGGTCCCCTGTGTAGCATTTAACCCTCTAATTGTAGGCTAACCTTCTTCAGTAAAGCATAAGAAAGCACCAATGTGTAGTTGAAAGGTGGGGGAGGTTATAGTGCTATACTCTACACCTTAACTGAGGCAATGATATACACAAATATAGAACTGTAAAACTATTGCTGCAATTATATAAAATGCAATTTGCATTAATCCCAACATAATAATTTACAGTTTCAAAGGAAGTTATTGACTGCCTGCCATGGGACTCCAGCCCTACATAGACCAACATAACTTTAGAGGCATAGGGAACAGAGTCGCATAGTGCCAAGCAGAAAAATAATAATAACAAATAAATGAAAAACAATAGCAATTATATATAGATGAATGCGACCAAAACATATGTGCATTTCCAGGGTTCCTCAACCGGGTACAGTGTCATTGATCTAGCATAAAACTAGGAGAAAACAGCATCTTCCCATAAGTATTTGCGGGCAGTCATATATCCTTATCCTACTCCAGATCTTTGGGCCCTCCGGCTCTTCAAACCGCTATAGGTGGAGAGCAAACAGGCCAAACTTGCGACGTGAGTATAAAAGAAGGGGAATAGCTGTCTCCCAACATAGTCACCGGTTACTACACCGCAATCTATAACGGCAGCAATCTGCAAATACTCAGTGCACTTAGCTTGCGTACGATCCTCCCTGCCTCTGCATCCACCGACAGCATTCCAATTGCAGTCTGGACCCAGCAAAGCAATCCGCTCACTGTGCGAATGACTCTCCTGAGCAGTCATGTCTGCCCCCTCTTCCAAGCAGTATAGGATCTCCCATGGGCAACATAGTGGATAACAAGAATGTCTCCTCACGCTGTAGGTCTGATCCTAGAAATGTTTGATCCTTCTTGGGTCTGTTTTGAAGGGCTGCGGTAAGCATAGATATAGGCACCTCACATAGGACTAAAATCTGGTCTGCTGGGTTAGAGCAACTGTCTTCCTCTACGAAGGCCCCAGGCTTGTCAGGACAATGCTGTGATCGACACAGGGCAGCACTTGTAACAACAGCAACAACCATAGATCGATTGCACAGCAGGATATTATCCATTCTGCTGCAGAACTTGCGCTCAAATTCTGCAAAGAGGTTTGAATCTCTGTGTATGAAATCGCCATTCTGCTTATAACAATAGCTTAAATGAAAGAATAGGAGGGGAGAATTTGCTTTGTTCTAATACCCGGTCTCCCCGGGGTGCTGAGATTGTCCTCCATGAGGGCCGCCTAAAACCTCAGCGTTCCGGTCAGCAAAGCTCCACATCATCCAATATTAATATAATCCAATCCAGCAGAGTTTGCTTTCTTTCATGTGATAAAGTTCTATACTGGATGGCTCCTGCAACGTTAGATATCCTGGCGGAAAGTATATCTTTCAAACAGAGGTCACAGATTAGCAGCCATCTTTGGCCAGAGCCCGGACACGCCCCCGGCTAGAGCAACTTTTGCTTGGGCTGGAAGGGGTGTGTTCCTCCCCATATGAGTGCTCGTTGTTTCAGGTGGCTTTTTGCAGGCGCATTGCACGTAAGTGAACTGGTAGCGCCCTGGCGTCTAAGGTGTCAGGGAAAGGTGTTCTGCTTCAGCACATTAGAGTGTATGAGTCAGCGGTTCTACTTTTTGTCCCCCGGTCTAAAACGGACCAGGAGGGTAAGGGTGCTTGGATGACTTTGGCTGGGAAAGGTGGCAGTTTAGCCTGCCCAGTGCAAGTGTTGTCTGAGTTCTTAGGGGTACGCCCATTAGGTAGGAGTCAATTTTTGGTCCATGCGGATGACTCCTCGCTGCCGGCCTACCAGTTCAAGAGGGTGCTGAAAGCCGTGGCAGGCAAGGTAGGCATTAATCCTAGCAGTATAGGGACGCATTCCTTTAGGATTGGGGCAGCCACATCCGCAGAGGCAGAGGGGCAGTCGGCAGCAGGCATTAAGCGGCTAGGCAGGTGTCGCTCGAATAGGTACAGGTTGTACGTTAGGCCACTGTCACAATAGATGATGGTATTAGTGGCCTTGATAGTTAGCAAGTTTACTGTTGTTGTTCAGGTTCTGCTGCTGCGGCTGTCCGGGTCTGGATTGTGGGACATTCTTATGTCCATTGGGCAGCCATTCGGACTGCCGCTTCATCTAGGGGCAGCAGTTAGTTTTCCCTATGGCCAGGACATCTGTTAGATGGTTAGGTCAGAGGGGATGCGTCGAATCGGAATTGGGCCTCTTCCTCCCAAAGTAGGAGTTATGGTTAGGGACTCATGCACACCAGGCATATTTGCATATGCTGTTGGTTACTAAGTAACCTGCTAGTGTGATCATGCACACTAGCCGTTTAAATAAATGCGACCCAAGGCTCTTCCTCACAGCTCTGTTGTCGTGTCCTTATTTCGAGAATAAGGGGGGGGGTAATAAAGTTTGATTAGGTTTGTCAATTCACTGGTATCCCGGAGTAGGCTATTCAGTCCTTATGCATCAGTATAATAACACCCAGCACTATATAATGACACAGTAGTGACACTGGCTCATGGGTATAGCCAGAGGAGGGCTGGTTATAGGATCAGTGGTATCTGCATCAGTATAATAACACCAAGCACTATAAAATAATGTTTTTAACTTAAAATGTACCTTGGTGTCCTTCACTAAGGTCTGTACTTTGGAAATGTTCGCCACAGCGGAATGGCTTTCGCTAATGAAGCTTCTCCTCTTAATGAAAAATAATAAACGCGTTCTTGGAAAATCAATGCTACCATATCACAGAGCATCTATTTGTAGAACTCTAATTCTATCTTTTATTCTTCCACAGCAGGAGCACCAGGTTAAATGTAACCAGTTGATTTGGGGCCAGTAACTAAAATGCTGGACACTATGAGTAAACTAAGAGTACAATACAAAGGTCAACTGCACATTGATTGAAGATTCCATATACGTTTAGAAAAAAACAAAACTCTTTTTATGTTTCCTGCATGCTGTGTCTTAGTGGATTTTTTTTATTTTTTTACTAAAATGTTTTCAGTCGTGTATTTTACTCACTAATAATACATCTAATACAACCATTAAATGACAATGTTAAATTGCCTATTATTTACAAAAAATATATAAATTTCTAGCAGAGCAGGGATGCTTATAATATTTATTCAGATATTGCATTTCTTGCTTTTTTCACAGTGTTGCATATAAAAATATTAATCTTGTACCAAATTTGAAGTTAGCATGTACAACCAAGTACAGATTTACAGATAAACCATATACAGAGTTGAAAAGGTTAAAAGATGTGTGTGTGTATATATATATATATATATATATATATATATATGTATATATATATATATATATATATATATATATATATATATAGAGAGAGAGAGAGAGAGAGAGAGAGAGAGAGAGAGAGAGAATAATAGAATACTCCCAGCTCCCAGCTGTTTGAATTTTGGGGACTGCAGGAACCTTTCTCTCCCGTGCACTATATATATAGTTGCACTGGATTTGGCTATATAGTGCTGTACCTTCACTCGTTTGTTGTTATATATATATATATATGAAAAATACAACACCCCTGTGCATTATCACTTAAATGTCAAATGGTTCAAAATTGTGTCACCTTAAAGTAATTGCATTAAATTGAACAGTAGGGTCTTTGCTCTTATGTAAAATTTAAAACTAACAGGTTAGATTTGTTATATTAAAAATACAGGCCCCACAGTAGGGATGGGCGAATGTGTAAATTTCCGAATTAGAATGTTAGAATGAATGTTATTACCGAAATTCGAATTATAAATCTGAATGTTGATAAGAACGAATTCTAGAACGAATTCTATAATCAAATGCTATTTACAGTTTTCGAATTCGAATGTTTATAATTATATCTAATGTCCACATTCAAAATTTCTAATTTAACATTCTATTTAACAAATACTATTCAGAAGTTCAATAGTTAATGTGGTAGGGAGGGAATCTAGTAAATTGATACATAATAGATACAAATATATCATTTAGAATGTTTCTATATAGAATATTGCATAATTTGAATATTACATTTAAAGAAAGCATTAGAAATACTATTACAAATATAAATTCAAATTTTTCGAAATTAATATTTTCAAATGTAATTGTAAAATTTGAAACCGAACATTCGAAAATCGAATGTTAGAATGTTATGTAAACATTCGAAATTCGATTCGAATGAGCGAATGTGTTAAAATTTGTTTCATTTTTTGAATGTTCAGAAACATTCGCCCATCCCTACCCCACAGTAGGAACAAAGTAACAAAAGTGAATACATCTGTATTCACTGACACACAAATTAGAAAACCTGTAATCATTTAAACAAAATTGAGTACACCTGGGATTTCCAATTAGCCTAGCTGCATGAACATGGCTATAAAATGAACAGAGGTTTTGAAAAATGTGATTGTGAGACTTCATAAAAATGGAAAAGGATACAGGAAGATTGGTGACCAACCAATCGAAACACAGTTGCAGCAGTTCATAGCACCACTATTCAGAGCCGCAGTGGCCAGCCTCCTAAAATGACGCCACAGACAGTGCGCTACTTTCTCAAGCTAACTCTGAAAAACAGACGGACAAGTACTTCAGACTTGGCTCAGGGTTATCAATGAAAATCTGAGTTTCTGTCTCAACTCATAAAGGGCAAAAGACATTACAACTTTACATTACATTACAACGTTAACCTCTATGTATCGCTTCCAAGAAAAGAGCCCTTGCTTGCTCTTTGGCACAAAATTGCAAGATTAAACTTAGCTAAAGAACATGAAAAGAAGCCTAATAAATACTGGGAGCACATTTTGTGGTCAGATGAGGTCCATCATGTTTGCCATGAACCTAGCCAGGAGTACCACAGAGAATGCATAGTCCAAACAGTGAAGCATGGAGGTAGGATTGTGATGACATGGGGCTGCATGAGAGCAAAAGGTGTTGGGTAGATGACAATTATAGATGGCACCATAAATGTCTATGGATATAACTAAATACTGGCCGATAAGATGACTTCCAGTCTCCAGAAGCTTGGCTGAAGAGGAATATTCCAGCATGATAACAATCAAAGGCACACTGCCAAAATCACAAAAGAAGATAAAAGTGAAAACTATGACCTAGTCAAGTATATCGCGTGAATAGCAGCAAATAGAACACTTTTGTTGTATATTTAAGAGAAAGGTAGAGCAGCACAACCCCCCCAGAAAAAGAGCAGCTAAAAAAATTTGTCTGAAAATCTTTTCAGAAACTTGTGCAACACTGGCATCCTCCATGCCATGTTGGATTGAGCCTGTCATAAAAAATAAAGGTAGACATAGAAGTATTGAAATAAAATAAAAGATTTGAATCTCAGTGATTAAAGGTGTTCTGACTTTTGTTACATTGAAGTTCCTACTGTTGGGCCTGTATTTTTAATATAGTACATACACACTATAAGGCCAAACGTATATATCTCAGCAAAACACATTGCTAACAAGTGCATAAAATCCAGCCATGAAATCTCCATAGACAAATTGGCAGTACAGAGGGTCAATGTGGCACTGTCATAGTATGTTACCTTAGCCACAAGCCAGTTCATGGCATTTCTGCCTTAATAGTTCTTCCCCGGTCCACTGTAAGTGTCAATATTGTGCAGTGGAAGCATCTAAGAACAAGAAGAGCCCAGTCACAAAGTTGTAAGCCATGCAAACTCACATAGCGGTGCTGCTGAGTGCATCACTTATTACAGAGTTTTAAAATGCCTCTGGAAGCAACATCAACACAAGAACTGTGCATAGGGAGCTTCATGAAATGGTTTCCATACCAAACAGCTGTACCCAAGCCTCACATCAATATGCGTAATGCCAAGCGTAGGCTGGAGTGGTGTAAAGCACACCAACATTGGACTTTGGAGCAGTGAAAACATGTTTTCTGGAGTTATCAATCACACTTCTCTATCTGCTAGTCTGATGTAAAAATCTGGGTGGGACATATGCCAGGAGGGTGCTACCTAACAGAATGCAAAGTGCCTACTGTAAATATTGATGTTTTATAAAGTTTTGTCTATGCCCCTTTGTTACACTGAAGGGTTATCTTAATTCTATAGGATACACATTTTAGACAATTGGATGCTTCCAGGTTTGTGGCAACAGTTTTGGGAAGGCTCTTTCCTGTTCGACCATGACTATGCCTCATGCACAAAGCAAGGTCCATGAAGACATGATTTGACATGTTTAGTGGAGGTTTTCAAGTAGCATGCACAGAGTCCAGACGTCAACCTCATTAAACACCTTTGGGATGCACTGGAATGCTGATTGGGAGCCAGACCTTCTTGTCCAACATCAGTGCCTGACCTCACAAATGTTATTTTGACTGAATGGGTCAAATTCCCACAGCCACAAATGGGCAACTCCATGTTAATGCTTATGGTTATGGAATAGGATGTCTAATAAGATATAGGTTTGATGGTCAGGTGTCCACATACATTTGGCCATATATATAAATATATATATATACATATATATATATATATATATATATATATATATATATATATATATATATATATATATATATACTGTATATATATATATATATATATATATATATACAGTATATATAACACAACATCCAGACAGATCGCACTCCAGACTAACGATATCAGCAACCCAGGGTGCAGCAAAAAGTAAATATAATCAAATAAGGAAAGCGCACTCCAATAGGAATATTTTTGCAAAGTCGTCACTGTTTATTGCACTAAACAGTGACGACTTTGCAAAAATATTCCTATTGGTGTGCACTTTCCTTATTTGATTATATATATATATATATATATATATATATATATATATATATATATATATATATATATATATATATATATATATATATATATATATATATATATATATATATATAAGCCATCCAACATCAGATTTTCTTCATTTTCTTCTATGTAAAAAATATTTACGCCTAGATTACGAGTTTTGCATTAGAGGCTGTGCGATGCTAATGAGCAGTTTATGCTCACTTGCAGACAGCGCTGGTTTTGCCGGTTTTTACAAACCCGGCGTTAGCTGCAAAAAAGTGAGCATAGAGCAAAATTTAGCTCCGCATCTCACCTCAATACCAGCGCTGCATACGTTAGCGGCGAGCTGGTAAAACGTGCTCGTGCACGATTTCCCCATAGGAATCAATGGGGGAGAGCCAGCTGAAAAAAACCTAACACCTGCAAAAAAGCAGCGTAACGCTCCTAACGCAGCCCCATTGATTCCTATGGGGAAAAACATTTTATGTCTACACCTAACACCCTAACATGAACCCCGAGTCTAAACACCCCTAATATCACACTTATTAACCCCTAATCTGCCACCCCTGACATCGCCTTCACCTGCATTATATTATTAACCCCTTATATGCCGTTCCGGACACCGCCGCCACCTACATTGTACTGATGAACCCCTAATCTGCCGCCCCCAACATTGCCTACACCTACATTTTATTTATTAACCCCTAATCTGCCACCCCTTATGTCGCCGCAACCTACCTACATTTATTAACCCCTAATCTGCCGTCCCCAACGTCGCCGCCACTATAATAAAGTTACCCCTAAACCAAAGTCTAACCCTAACCCTAACACCCCCTAACTTAAATATAATTAAAATAAATCTAAATAAAATTACTATAATTAACTAAATAATTACTATTTAAAACTAAATACTTACCTATAAAATAAACCCTAAGCTAGCTACAATATAACTAATAGTTACATTGTATCTAGCTTAGGGTTTATTTGTATTTTACAGGCAACTTTGTATTTATTTTAACTAGGTAAAATAGTTATTAAATAGTTATTAACTATTTAATAACTACCTAGTTAAAATAAAGACAAATTTACCTGTGAAATAAAACATAACCTAAGTTACAATTACAATTAGAAGAAATAGGCAGGCACTACTCCAATCCGGTATGTGTTTAAAACAAATACAATGCTTTATTTACGTTCCATTAAAAAACAGCACATGCAGACAGGCAGTGTAGGAGACTAAAAGTCTAACATGTTTCGCGCCTCCAGGTGCGCTTACTCATAGACTGACGTCTATGTCTATACTCTAACCCTTTATAGACCAGAAAGGCAATTAGGATTAACCATTTCATGTCTAAACAGGGTAAAAAAAGAATAATATCCTAGTGAGACACTGAAAAATCATTGCTATTAATTTAGAAAATTTAAGTGCACACATAGACCTTGTCTTCCTAGTGTAAAACATGTTACGTATATACACAAAACAATGGAATAAAGTTAAAAGATTACAATGAGCCATACTGCAATATGAGTATGTTGACAGTTAATTAATGCAATAAAATATAATATAACATTTTGCTCTGTTACCTCAAGACAAATATGATATATGCTGACAGTTATGGGAGTAGAGGCTGGACATTATTATGATGATAATATGAAAACATTTCAAAAATGTTTCAGAAAGTTACCAAATAGATACATTTTCTATAACTTAGAAAGACTGAATTACTTAAAATATTATTTGATACATAAAAATATATATGATATCTGTTGCTATTATTACTGAAGCCTAACAGTGATATATACTAGGTATCTATGAAACAATTTATGTCACACTCTTGGTTCATTCCATATGATGAGCGTGTGCATAATTTCAAAATCCAATAGTTCTTTTTTCTCCAAGATTTTATCCCTATTGCCACCCCTGGGTGGTACTTTGGCAATGTCTATAATTTGTAATGAAAGACTTGCTTTATTTGTTAGATGCATGTTATTGAAATGGTCTGCCACTGTGGAATCTTTACTGATATATTTTACATCCCTAACATGTTCATTGTAACGTGTCCTTACTGTACGGGTAGTTTTACCTACATACTGTAAAAAACAAAGATTACAAGTGAGTAAATATATGACAAATTTAGAGCCACAATTGGCATAAAAATCAATAGGGTAAATCTTCTTGTTTACTTGACACAAAAAGTGATCCTCCTGGAGGATATTAGGACATGCCAGACAACTTCTTGTTCCACATTTGAAACTACCTTTTTTTATTTATCCATGTGGTTGATTTATGTATAATATCAGATCTTACCAAACTTGGTGACAAGGTTTGTGCCAAAGTTTTAGATTTTCTTGACACAAATTTACAATTTTTAATGTGTGGCTGTAATGCTTCATCCGATTTTAACAAGTTAAGATGCTTTTTTATTATTTTGACTATCTGATTGTACTGTTGACTGAAGGGTGTGGAAAAAACTATAGCATCATCAAAATTGATATCTGGATCCTGTTTTTTAATTTTTGTATTTACATCTTGATCCTTAACTTTGTTTCTCACATCCTCCAGTTTTTTAGGTTTATAACCTCTTTTAACCAGTCTGTTCCTAAATTCAATAGATTGTTCCTCATAAATGTCATTAGACCATGTGTTTCGTCTAATCCTTAAAAATTGGGATTTAGGGATCGAATCAATTAAATGTTGTGGATGTTGTGACTTTGCGTGCAGGATGTTGTTGCCTGCAGTTGGCTTTCTGTATGTTCTAGTAATGATGGTATTATTACTTATTTGAAGTGTCAAATCTAAATACACAGGGGAATATAGTTTGAAACAAGTCAACTATTTAGATTTGACAATAGGATAAATAAAATAGGTTTTATTTTACAGGTAAATTTGTCTTTATTTTAACTAGGTAGCTATTAAATAGTTAATAACTATTTAATAACTATTGTACCTAGTTAAAATAAATACAAACTTGCCTGTAAAATAAAAATAAAACCTAAGCTAGATACAATGTAACTATTAGTTATATTGCAGCTAGCTTAGGGTTTATTTTATAGGTAAGTATTTAGTTTTAAATAGGAATTATTTAGTTAATGATAGTATTTTTATTTAGATTTATTGTAATTATATTTAAGTTAGTGGGGGTTAGGATTAGGGTTAGACTTAGATTTAGGGGTTAATAAGTTTAGTATAGTGGCAGCAACGTTGGGGGCGGCAGATTAGAGGTTAATAAATGTAGGAAGGTGGCGGCAATGTTAGGGACAGCAGATTAGGGGTAAATAATATTTAACTAGTGTTAGCGATGTGGGAGTGTGGCAGATTAGGGGTTAAAAATGTATTTTAGTGTTTGCGATGTAGGGGGGCCTCGGTTTAGGGGTTAATAGGTAGTTTATGGGTGTTAGTGTACTTTTTAGCACTTTAGTTAAGAGTTTTATGCTACGGCGTTGTAGTGTAAAACTCTACTGACTTTAAAATGCGGTACCAGTCTTGACAGGAGAGGGTCTACCGCTCACTTTTAGTCAGGCTCATAATACCAGTGCTATGCAAGTCCCATTGAAAATATAGGATATGCAATTGACGTAAATGGATTTGCCGTATTTCCGAGTCTGGCCAAAAAAGTGAGCGGTACACCTATACCTGCAAGACTTGTAATACCAGCGGGCGTTAAAAAGCAGTGTTAGGACCTCTTAACGCTGCTTTTTAACCCTAACACACAACTCGTAATCTAGGCCATAGAATTTATGGTTGTTTTATCTGATTAACCAATCATAATTGCAATGGGTAGGGTCACTTTGAAATCTTTACCCCTCCAATCTATTGATTAATTAAACTGAAAATATATAACCCCCCACACCAAAAATCCCCTCACAAGCATGCTTTTTCTGGAAGTGCAGAGTAAACTACATTCCTGTTCATTAAAGGGACAGACAGAGCAGGCAATTTAAACAGCTTTCCAATTTAATTTTATCATCAAATGTGCTTTGTTCTCTTGGTATTCTTTGTTGAAACCTACATTGTGCTCACTCCTGTGAAGTTATTTATGTCAGCACTGAATGACTAAAATGCAGAGGTAATCACAGAGGTAAAAAGTATATTAATAAAATTGTGCTAGTTATGCAATCCCGGGAAGGGTAATAAAGGGATTATCTATCTTTCTAAACAATAAAAATTCTGGAGTAGACTATCCCTTTAATTCCATTTGTTCACAGCCCATATAGAAACCAAATCAGCATAATTCAGAAGATTTAAGTCAGTTATCAGATAACCATTCCTATTAGTTATCTTACCATGTATTTTTTTTTATACCTTCTACTTATGCTTTACCCAAGCCCCACCCAGAAAGCCTATACCAGCTTATCACCTAAACTCTATCCAGACTCTATATATAGGGGCCAATTTATCAAGCTCCGAACGGAGCTTGTGGGCCCGTGTTTCTGGCGAGTCTTCAGACTTGCCAGAAACAGCAGTTATGAGGCAGCGGTCACAAAGACAGGAATCGCCGGAATTCAACCCGATCGAATACGATCGGGTTGATTGACACCCCCTGCTGGCAGCCGATTGGCTGTGAGTCTGCAGGGGGTGGCTTTGCACCAGGAGCTCTTGTAAGCTGCTGGTGCAATGCTGAATATGGAGGGCGTATTGCTCTCCGCATTCAGCAAGGTCTTGCAGACCTGATCCGCACTGTCGGATCAGGTCTGCAAGACCTTTGATAAATAGGCCCCACAGACTCCAAAGACTATGGGGCCTATTTATCAAATGTCTTGCTGACCTGATCCAACAGTGAGGATCAGGTCCGCAAGACATTGTTGAATGCGAGGAGCGATACGCTCTCCGTATTCAGCATTGCACCAGCAGCTCACAAGAGCTGCTGGTGCAACGCCGCCCCCTGCTGACTCGCGGCCAATTGGCCGCCAGCAGGGAGGTGTCAATCAACCCGATCGTACTTGATCGGGTTGAATTCCAGCAATTCCTGTCCGCCTGCTCAGAGCAGGCGGATAGGATTAAGGAGCAGCAGTCTTTGTGACCGCTGCTCCATAACATGTGTTTCTGGCGAGTCTTAAGACTCACCAGAAACACGCGCCGTCAAGCTCCGTTAGGAGCTTGATAGATAGACCCCTGTGCCCTTAACTGCTGAGATGTCACCCTTTACACTCCATCTCAATTGTTATTAAAATATTATATTAAAGTTTAAATGATCAAGATCAGACAATAAAGGGACAGTTCAGAGACAGAAATACAGAAACTTAACAGAGAAAAACAAAATAGTAAAATCTTCAGAGAATAATCTTTTAACTGTTCTGTTGCAGAAATGTTATAAAAATAATAATGTTAATTCTAAGCTCAGCTCTGTGGTATCATCATTTTTATTTATATATTTTATAATATATCGGTTAGATTACGAGTTTTGCGGTAAGATAAAAAGCAGCGTTAACAGGTGCTAACACAGCTTTTTTACTACCGCTGGTATTACGAGTCTTGCCGGTTTAGGGGCACCACACACTTTTTTTTGCCTTACAGCAAAACGACTTACGTAAACTTCGTAAAGTCTTTTTTCTATGTGACTTTCATAGCCCTGGTATTACGAGTCTGTCCTGGGAGGCAAAAAAGTGAGCGGTACACCCTATCCCGTCAAGATTCGTACAGCATTTGAAAGTCAGTAGTTATGAGTTTTATGTTACAACGCGGTAGCATAAAACTCATAACTAAAGTGCTAAAAAGTACACTAACACCCATAAACTACCTATTAACCCCTAAACCGAGGCCCTCCCACATCGCAAACACTAAAATAAAATGTTTAACCCCTAATCTTCCGCTCCAGACATCGCCGCAACTAGAATAAACATATTAACCCCTAAACCGCCGCACTCCCGCCTCGCAAACACTAGTTAAATATTATTAACCCCTAATCTGCCGCCCCTAACATCGCCGTAACCTACCTACATTTATTGACCCCTAATCTGCCACTCCGGACATCGCCGCCACCTACGTTATACTTAATAACCCCTAATCTGATGCCCCCAACATCGCCGACACCTACATTATTTTTATTAACCCCTAATCTGCCGCCTCCAACGTCGCCGCCACTATTCTAAATTTATTAACCCCTAAACCTAAGTCTAACCCTAACCCTAACACCCCCTAACTTAAATATAATTTAAATAAATCTAAATAAAATTACTATCATTAACTAAATAATTCCTATTTAAAACTAAACACTGATAAAATAAACCCTAAGCTAGCTATAATATAACTAATAGTTACATTGTATCTAGCTTAGGGTTTATTTTTATTTCACAGGCAAGTTTGTATTTATTTTAACTAGGTAGAATAGTTACTAAATAGTTATTTACTATTTACTAACTATCTAGCTAAAATAAATACAAATTTACCTATAAAATAAAACCTAACCTAAGTTACACTAACACCTAACACTACACTACAATTAAATAAACTAAATTAAAAACAATTAAATAAATTAAATTAAATTAGCTAAATCACAAAACAAAACAAACACTAAATTACAGGAAATAAAAACCAAATTACAAGATATTTAAACTAATTACACCTAATCTAAGAGACCTATCAAAATAAAAAAGCCCCCCCCCAAAATAAAAAGAAAACCTTAAAAAGGCATTTTACCTGTAAAAAAAAATACAAACAACCCCCCCAACAGTAAAACCCACCACCCATACAACCAACCCCCAAATAAAATACTATCTAAAAAACCTAAGCTCCCCATTGCCCTGGAAAGGGCATTTGGATGGGCATTGCCCTTAAAAGGGCAGTTAGCTCTTTTGTGGCCCAAACCCTAATCTAAAAAATAAAACTCACCCAATACACCCTTAAAAAAAACTAACAGTAGGCTCCTGAAGATCGACTTACTGTTCTGAAGACTGGACATCCATCCTCAATGAAGCGGCAGAAGTCTTCATTTAAACCGGGCCGAAGTGCTCAACAAAGCTGGGAGAAGTCTTCATCCAAGCCGGGCGAAGTGGTCCTCCAGACGGGCAGAAGTCTTCATCCAGACGGCATCTTCTATCTTCATCCATCCAACGAGGAGCGGCTCCATCTTCAAGACATCCGACACGGAGCATCCTATTCATCCGGAGTCTTCTTACTGAATGACGGGTTCCTTTAAGTGACGTCATCCAAGATGGCATCCCTTAGAGTCTGATTGGCTGATAGAATTCTATCAGCCAATCGGAAATAAGGTAGAAAAAATCCTATTGGCTGATGCAATCAGCCAATAGGATTGAGCTGGAATTCTATTGGCTGTTCCAATCAGCCAATAGAGTGCAAGCTCAAGCCTATTGGCTGATTCAATTAGCCAATAGGATTGAAATTCAATCCTATTGGCTGATTGCATCAGCCAATAGGATTTTTTCTACCCTAATTCCGATTGGTTGATAGAATCAGAATCTAAGGGACGCCATCTTGGGTGACATCACCTAAAGGAACCCTCTTTTTTTTTTTAGATAGTATTTTTTTGGGGGGGGGGTTGTGTGGGTGGTGGGTTTTACTGTTGGGGGGGTGTTTGTATTTAATTTATAGGTAAAAGAGCTGTTTATGTTGGGGCAATGCCCCACAAAAGACCCTTTTAAGGGCCATTGGTAGTTTATTGTAGGCTAGAGTTTTTTTATTTTGGGGGGGCTTTTTTTATTTTGATAGAGCTCTTAGATTAGGTGTAATTAGTTTAAATATCTTTTGGCTAGATTTAGAGTTCTGCGTTAGCCGTCAAAAGCAGCGTTAAGGGGTCCTAACGCTGCTTTTTATCTAACGCTGGTATTTAGAGTCAGCCAGGAAAGGGTCTACCACTTACTTTCTTTCCACGACTACAGGCTACTGCAGATCCCCTTACGTCAATTGCGTATCCTACCTTTTCTATGGGGCTTGCCTAACGCTGACAAGACTCCAGCCGCAAAAAAAGTCAGTAGTTAAGAGCTTAATGAGCTAACGCCAGAACATAAAGCTCTTAACTACTGTGCTACAAAGTACACTAACACCCATAAACGACCTATGTACCCCTAAACCGAGCCCCCCCCCACATCGCCAACCCTCTAATAAAATGTTTTAACCCCTAATCTGCTGACCGGACACCGCCGCCACCTACATTATAGCTATGAACCCCTAATCTACTGCCCCTAACATCGCCGACACCTATATTATTTTTAATACCCCCTAATCTGCCCCTCCCAACGTCGCCGCCACCTACCTACACTTATTACCCCTAAACTCCCACCTGCAATGTCGCTGCTACTATAATAAAGTTATTAACCCCTAAACCTAACTCTAACCCTAACCCTAACACCCCCCTAAGTTAAATAGTATTTTAATTAAACGAAATAATATTCCTATAATTAAATAAATTATTCCTATTTAAAACAAAATACTTACCTATAAAATAAACCCTAATATAGCTACAATATAACTAATAGTCACATTGTAGCTATTTTAGGATTTATATTTATTTTACAGGCAACTTTTTATTTATTTTAACTAGGTACAATAGCTATTAAATAGTTAATAACTATTTAATAGCTACCTAGTTAAAATAACTACAAAATTACTTGTAAAATAAATCCTAACCTAAGTTACAAATACACCTAACAAAAAATCAGCCACTCATATTGAGCTTGCATTCTATTGGCTGATTGGAACAGCCAATAAAATGTGAGCTCAATACGATTGGCTGATTGGATCAGCCAATCGGATTGAACTTCAATCTGATTGGCTGATTGCATCAGCCAATCAGATTTTTCCTACCTTAATTCTGATTGACTGATAGAATCCTATCAGCCAATCGGTATTGAAGGGATGCCATCTTGGATGATGTCCCTTAAAGGAACCTTCATTCGTTGTTCAGTCATCGGTTGAAGAGGATGGCTCCGTGTTGGCTCCTTTGAAGATGGCTCCGCTCCGGATGGATGAAGATTGAAGACGCTGCCTGGATGAAGACTTCTACCGGATAAAGGACCTTCTCTGTGCACCTTGGATGAAGAATTCGGCTCGACTGAGTGAAGACGACTGAAGGTAGGGAGATCTTCAGGGGGTTAGCATTAGGTTTTTTTAAGGGGGGTTTGGGTGGGTTAGAGTAGGGGTATGCGGGTGGTGGGTTTTAATGTTGGGGGGGTTTGTATTTTTTTTACAGGTAAAAGAGCTGATTACTTTGGGGCAATGCCCCACAAAAAGCCCTTTTAAGGGCTGGTAAAAGAGCTGATTACTTTTGTAATTTAGAATAGGGTAGGGCATTTTTTTTTATTTGGGGGGGCTTTTTTATTTTATTAGGGGGCTTAGATTAGGTGTAATTAGTTTAAACTTCTTGTAATTTTTTATTATTTTTTGTAATTTAGTGTTTGTCTGTTTTTGTATTATAGATTAGTTTATTTAATTGTATTTTAGTTTAGCTAATTGTAGTTAATTTATTTAATTAATTTAATGATAGTGTAGTGTTAGGTGTATTTGTAACTTAGGTTAGGATTTATTTTACAGGTAATTTTGTAGTTATTTTAACTAGGTAACTATTAAATAGTTATTAACTATTTAATAGCTATTGTACCTAGTTAAAATAGATACAAAGTTGCCTATAAAATAAATATAAATCCTAAAATAGCTACAATGTAACAATTAGTTATATTGTAGCTATAGTAGGGTTTATTTTATAGGTAAGTATTTAGTTTTAAATAGGAATAATTTATTTAATTATAGGAATATTATTTTGTTTAATTAAAATTATATTTAACTTAGGGTGGTGTTAGGGTTAATAACTTTATTATAGAAGCAGCGACGTTGCGGGTGGGAGATTAGGGGTTAATAATTGTAGGTAGGTGGCGCGATGTTAGGGAGGGCAGACTAGGGGTTAATAAACTTTATTGTAGTGTTTGCGTGGCGGGAGTGCAACGGTTTAGGGGTTAATACATTTATTATAGGGGCGGCGAGGTCCGGTCGGCAGATTAGGGGTTAATAAGTGTAGGTAGGTGACGGCGACGTTGGGGGGGGGGGCAGATTAGAGGGTAATAAATATAATATAGATGTTAGGGGCAGCAGATTAGGGGTTCATAGGGATAATGTAGGTTGCGGCAGTGTCCAGAGCGGCAGATTAGGGGTTAATAATATAATGCAGGTGTCTGCGATAGCGGGGGCGGCAGATAAGGAGTTAATAAGTGTAAGGTTAGGGGTGTTTAGACTCGGGTTCATGTTAGGGTGTTAGGTGCAGACTTAGAGAGTGTTTCCCCATAGGAAACAATGGGGCTGCGCTAGGAGCTGAACGCTGCTTTTTTGCAGGTGTTAGGTTTTTTTCCAGCCAGCTCAGCCCCATTGTTTCCTATGGGGATATCGTGCACGAGCACATTTTTTAAGCTTACCGCTACCGTAGGCAACGCTGGTATTGAGAGTTGAAGGGAAGGTAAATTATGCTCAACGCTCCCTTTTCTGAGCCTAACGCAGCCACTCAGACAACTCTAAATACCGGCGTTGTCTTAAGGATGCGCTGGAAAAAAAAACCAGCGTTAGCTACGCGGGTCTTTACAGACAAAACTCTAAATCTAGCCGTTTGTTTTTTATTTTCTGTAATTTAGTATTTTTTTGTAATTTAGCTAATTTCATTTAATTAATTTAATTTTTTTTAATTTAGTTAATTTACTTAATTGTAGGGTAGTGTTAGGTGTTAGTGTAACTTATTTTACAAGTAAATTTATATTTATTTTAGCTAGGTAGTTAGTAAATAGTTAATAACTATTTAGTAACTATTCTGCCTAGTTAAAATAAATACAAACTTTGCCTGTAAAATAAAAATAAACCCTAAGCTAGATACAATGTAACAGTTATATTGTAGCTAACTTAGAGTTCATTTTATAGGTAAGTATTTAGTTTTAAATAGGAATTATTTAGTTAATGATAAGAATTTTATTTAGATTTATTTAAATTATATTTAAGCTAGGGGGTGTTAGGGTTAGACTTAGGTTTAGGGGTTAATAAATTTAGAATAGTAGCGGCGACTTTTGGGGCGGTAGATTAGGGGTTAATAAGTGTATGTAGGTGGCGATGATGTCGGGGGCGGCAGATTAGGGGTTAATAAAAATAATGTAGGTGGCGGCGATGTCTGGAGCGGCAGATTAGGGGTTAATAAGTATAATGCAGGTGTCGGCGATGTCGGGGGCGGCAGATTAGGGGTTAATAAATATAATGCAGGTGTCGGTGATGTCGGGGGCAGCAGATTAGGGGTTAATAAGTATAATGCAGGTGGCGGTGATGTCCGGAGCAGCAGATTAGGGGTAAATAAGTATTATGTAGGTAGCGGCGGTGTCGGGGGCGGCAGATTAGGGGTTAATAAGTGTAAGATTAGGGGTGTTTAGACTCGGGGTTCATCTTAGGGTGTTAGGTGTAAACATAAATTTTATTTCCCCATAGGAATCAATGGGGCTGCGTCACTGAGTTATACGCTGCTTTTTTGCAGGTGTTAGACTTTTTCTCAGCCGGCTCTCCCCGTCGATTTCTATGGGGAAATCGTGCACGAGCATGTTACACCAGTTCACCGCTCACTTAAGCAGCGCTGGTATTGAAGTGAAGTGTGGAGCAAAATTTTGCTCTACGCTCACTTTTTGTCTTTTAACGCCGGGTTTGTAAAAACTCGTAATACCAGCGTTGTATGTAAGTGAGCGGTGAGAATAAAGTGCTCATTAGCATTGCACCCCTGTTATCACAAAACTCGTAATCTAGCCACATGGATATTAAATGGTTTCAAAAAATAAACTTTGTAAAATCACCATTTTTATTCACTTAAAGGGATTTTAAAATGTAAAATTAGACGTTTGCGTGCAAGCAATATAGGGTTTTTGTGATTGTTTGCAAGTAGGTAAAATTACATTGGCATTAGAAGTTGAAAGTAAATGAGATCACTTGAGCCCAATCGCGATTTATGCTAGAATGATAACTGCGTCCTCAGAGCTCTGGTTAACTGTTTCACAAAACAAATTAGTTGCACAAAACACATAAAAAATACATTACTAAGTACACTTACACTCATAATAAAACCATTTAAAAAAAAATATTTAAAAAAAAATATTGCGCAAAAACGTTATAAGGGCTCAAAGATATGAGGTCCCAGGTGTTTAACATAGACATAGATACATGTCGATATATGTGTACATATGTATTTACAGACATATATACACATATCAACACATAAATACATGTGTACACATACAGTATATAGACATATACTGTATATAAGTGCATTAGAGCCCTTTGCAGTTAAAACATGAAAAAACATATTTATGCAATATTCATTTATACTATAATCTCGTTTGTAATGCGTCCTTTGCCGTTGCCAGTTGTGCACTCATTTTCAAAGGAATGTTGACTGCGCGATGCAGTCAAAAGAATGTTGGCTGTTTGAGCAGCCAAAAGAATCCATCTGGATGCAGCGTAGGCAAACGAAGCCTTAAACCCCGCCCCACAAAATTGCCTGCATGAAATAACTAAAATAAATGCAACTGCCCGCATGAAATAAAAAAATAAAACGAACCACCCGCACAAAGTATTAAGAAAAAAAATATGAACCGCCCACACAAAGTATAAAAAAACCTAAAACTAACCGCCCACACAAAGTATTAAAAAAAAAACTAACCACCCACACGAAGTGTTAATTAAAACCTAACCCTTAAACTGCCAAACCCCCACAACACCAACTAAATAAATTACAATATTAACCCCTAAACCACCAAACCCTACAACGCCAACTAATTATACTATTAACCCCCCATAACCGACAAACCCCACATCACAATAAACCTAATTAATCCCTAAACTGCCAACCCCCCACATCGCAATAAACCTAATTAACTTATTAACTCCTAAATCGCCAATCCCCCACAATGAATTAACTAATTTACACTTAGATTACGAGTTTTGCGTTCATGTTTTATCGCTGAAAAATGGTCATTTAAGCTTTAAAACAGCAACGCAGCCATTACCAGTCTTGTCGGTATAGCTGTACCACAAGCTTTTTAGCCTGTAACGCAACATCAGTCCCGCACTCAAAAAAAATTACGTTTTTTTCATGGAATTCCCATAGCGCTGCCATTACGATGTCGGGGAGCGGCGGAATAGGGGTTAATATCTTTATTATAGTGTGGGCAATGTTGGGGTGTGGGGGAATAGGGGTTAATAACTTAATTATAGTGGAGGCGATATCGGGAGCGGAAGATTAGGGGTTAATAGATTTGTTTCGGTGTTGGCGATATTGGAAGCAGCAGATTAGGGATAATAACATTATGTAGGTGTCGGCGATGTTGGGGGCAGCAGATTATGGGTGTTTAAACCTGGGGTTTATGTTAGGGTGTTAGGTTTAAACGTAACTTTTTTTCCCCATAGACATCAATGGGACTGTGTTACTGAGCTTTTCATTCCGAGATTGCAGGTGTTATTTTTTTTATAACACTCTTTCTCCATTGATGTCTATGGGGAAAGCATGCAAGAGCACGTCAAAGCAGCGCTTGTATTTTGTGCGGTATGGAGCTCAACGCAACCATATCGCATGCACAAGCCGACTTTTCAAAAACTTGTAATGGCAGCGCTATGGAGGGTGAAATAACGCAACTTTTGTTGCATTCATTTTGCACCCTCTATAGCGCAAAACTTGTTAGTTAGGTGTTAATTACTAAGCCCCTTAACCTAACACCCCCTAAATGAACCCCATTTACTACTAAATTACAATTAAAATAAAAAATCCTAGCATTTAATTACAAAAAAAATCTAACATTACAAAAATAAAAACGTCTAACATTACAGAAAAAAATAAACAAAATTATGAAAAAAAAGAAACATAACCCTAATCCCTATGAAAATAAAAAAGCCCCCACAAAATAAAAAGACCCCCTAATCTAAACTAAACTACATATACCACTTTAAAGAGCCTTTTTTAGGGCATTGCCCTAAGTTAAACAGCTCTTTTACGCTTAAAAAATACTAAGTCCCCCCTAACAGTAAAACCCCCCAAAATAAAAAACCTAACACTAAAAAAACATAAACTACCCTTTGCCCTTAAAGGGGCATTTGTATAGGCATTGCCCTTAAAAGGGCATTCATATCTTTTACTGTTCTTAAAAGGGCATTCAGCTCTTTTAAAAGCCCATTAAATCCCTAATCTTAAAAAAACAACAACTCTAACCCCCAAATATGTACTCACCGTTCCTGAAGTCCGGTGGAGAAGGTCTTCTTTCAGGTGGCTCCATCAACTTTTATCTTTATCTGGAGCGAAGGCGGCACGGAGCGGAGGTGCGGAGCTGGCTTCCCTGATGCATAGATCCTTAGCGGTGGTCCTCAGTGGCGGTTCTCATCGGCGGTCCTCAGCGGCATTCCAAAAGCGACGTGGAGCTCCTCTTCGTGCAAACGTCCACCGCACACTATAGATTAAAAGCAATAGGAATGCAAGGTACCCCAATAAATATGGTATACCTTGCATTCCTATTGGCTGAAATTTTGAAATCAGCCAACAGGATGAAAGCTACTGAAATCTTATTGGCTGATTTAAACAGCCAATAGGATTTTAGTAGCTCTAATCCTATTGGCTGATTTCAAAATTTCAGCCAATAAGAATGCAAGGTACCCCCAAATTGAATGCGGTAACTTGCATTTAATCTTCAGTGTGTGACTGACATCAGATGAAGAGGAGCCTCCACATAACCGAGGAATGTCACCGCCGATGACCGCCGCCGTTGAGGACAGCCGCTGAGGATCCACGCATCGGGGAAGACAGCTCCGCACCTCCACTTCACGATGCCTTCATTCTGGATGAGGATAGAAGATGATGGAGCTGCTTGGTAGAAGACCTTCTCCGCCGTACTTCAGGAATGGTGAGTACCTATTTGTAGCTTAGTTTTAGGCTTTTTTAGATTAGGTTTTTTTGGGCTGGAAATGAGCTGATTGCCCTTTTAAGGGCAATGCCCATACAAATGCCCCTTTAGGGGCAATGGGTAGTTTAGTTTTTTTTTAGTGTTAGGTTTTTTATTTTGGGGGTTTGGTGGGTGGGGGGTTTTACTGTTAGGAGGTAATTGGTAATTTGTTTAGGTAAAAGAGCTGTGTAATGCTCGTAGGATATTCCACTATCAGACTAAACTTGGCCAGTAGTCTTCTTATCCCGGTGTCAAGTGGAATGATAGGAAATATCCCAGAGCAGAGAGAGTTTGTGAAATGAGGTAAGCAGTACTCACAGCTAGCAGGGCAGTCCTCTGTGGTAACAGGAAGACAATCCAGCAGTATAACAGTTCAGGGGTAAACCAATAGAAGGACCGGGAACAGGCAGGAGTCAGCAACAACAGGATATCCAGTAGTATAACAGTTCAGTGGTCAGACAAGCAGAGTTCAGCAACAGTATAGCAATCCAGTAGTTCAGGGGTTAAGCATGCAGAGTGGTCAGACAAGCAGAGTTCAGAAACAGTATATCAATCCAGTAGTTCAGGGGTTAAGCATGCAGAGTGGTCAGACAAGCAGAGTTCAGAAACAGTATATTAATCCAGTAGTTCAGGGGTTAAGCAGGCAGAGTGGTAAGACAAGCAGAGTTCAGCAACAGTATAGTAATCCAGTAGTTCAGGGGTTAAGCAGGCAGAGAGGTCAGACAAGCAGAGTTCAGTATCAGTATAGCAATCCAGAATACAGAAATACAACACTCAGGAGAACACTTAGTAACACCAATACTTGGGCAGAGAATGTAAGCGAAGCACGTTCTTACATAGCTGCCGATTCACACCAAGAGCTCAAGGATCCGGCTTCAGAGAGGAGGAGATGTACAGCAATGACGTCATCCCGCATGCTCAGAGGAACCGCCAGATCTCTGGCAACCCCCGGAGCATCCTAGGCAATGAGCAGAGAGGAAGCTTTGCTTCCCTGGCAACAGCCAGGGTGGCCTGTTATAGCCCCCTCTAGGAACTAGAGTCAGCTTAAAAGGATGAGCAGCATAAAAGGATGAGCAGCATGGAATCTGGAAACCAAGAGGGAGCATGCACATCACGGGCAGGAACCCAGGAATGATCTGCCACAGAGTAACCCTTCCAGTGTACAAAGTACTGTAGTTGCCTGTGCCTGTATCTGGAGTCCAGGATCTTAGCCACCTCATACTCAGGCTCACCATAAATCAGGAGTGGAGGAGGAGGTGATCATAACTGAGTATATCTGTTCTTAATGTAGGGCTTGAGTAGTGAGATGTGGGAGACTGGGTTGAAATCTAATTGACTTCTTTGATTATGTAACTAAAGTATTAGACAAGGGTGGAGAAGTTGATGTAGCATATCTAGATTTCAGCAAAGCATTTGACACCATCCCACACAATAAACTAATTCACAAACTGTATCTCCTTGGTCTAGATTCAAAAATTGTGAACTGGGTGGAATGCTGGCTTAAGGACAGAAAAAAAGTGTCTTAGTAAATGGAGTTCATTCAGCAGAGGGGGCTGTTACCAGTGGTGTTCCCCAGGGGTCAGTTCTGGGGCCTGTTTTGTTTAACATATTTATCTGTGATATCAGCAAAGGGATACAGGGGAAAGTATGTCTGTTTGCAGATGATAGAAAAATTTGTAACAGAGTGGATGTTCCAGGGGGGGTAGACAAAATGAGAAGTGATATACAACAACTGAAGGATTGGACAAACGACTGGGATCTAAAGTTTAACACAGCAAAGTGTAAAATAATGCATTTAGGGAAGAAAAATCCAAATGTTAATTACAGACTCAATGACACTTTACTGACTGTTACAGATGAGGAACAGGACTTGGAAATTATTATTTCAGATGATTTAAAACTTAGTAAACAATGTAGTAATGCAGCGAGTAAGGCTAGCAGAATGCTTGAATGTATTGGTAGAAATAGTAAGGTCCTTATGCCACTTTATAGATCATTAGTTAGGCCTCATCTTGAGTATTGTGTGCAGTTCTGGAGGCTATATCTTCAGAAGGATATTAACAAACTTGAAACTGTGCAAAGGAGGGCTACCAAAATTGTACATGGTCTAAAAAATAAAACTTACCAGGATAGGCTCAATGACCTAAATATGTATAGCTTAAAGGAGAGAAGAGAAAGAGGTAATATGATAGCAACTTTCAAGTACGTTAAAGGGCTTAGTAAAACTGAGGCTGTGGGTATTTTACATAAAATGGAAAATTCAAGTACAAGGGGTCATGATCTCAAGTTAAATGGTAGTAGATTCAGGAGTAATTTGAGGAAGCACTTTTTTACAGAAAGAGTGATTGATTTATGGAATAAACTTCCTCAAGAGGTAGTAGCGACGAACACTGTGGGGGGACTTTAAAAATGCATGGGACAAGCATAAGGCTATCCTACAAACTAGATAAGTTTATACTGTTAAGTAATATCGGGCAGACTTGCTGGGCCTATGGCTCTTATCTGCCATCAATATCTATGTTTCTATGTTTCTATGGGTGTATGTGCAGGGTTCTAGGCAAGGACACTTTGTAGGCAACAGGAGACAGTCTTTTAAGGATCTTGTAGGGGCCGATAAAACTAGGCCCTAATTTGTGACTGGGTTGACGTAGACGGATATGTCGAGCAGAGACCCAAACACGTTCCCTCTAACGAAGAGGCATGAACAGAAGCTCTATGATGATCAGCAAACCTCTTGTATCTGGAGACAGCTGAATTTAACTGAGAGCCGATACGTTGCCAATGAGTAGTGAGGTTAGTAACGTATCAGTCTGCAGCAGGTACCCCTGTGGACTGAGCACAAAGAGGAAAGACACAAGGTTGGTAACCTGCTGTGACATGAAATGGAGAGCATCGTAGAGAAGAGTGCCAATGAGTGTTCTTTGTCAGCTCAGCTAGGGGCAACAATCCAGACCAGTTGGTGTGGAGAGAATTAACAAAAGTTCTGAGATAAGCTTTGAGATCTTGATTCACTCTCTCGGTCAACCCATTAGTCTGAGGATGGTAGCTGGATGACAAGGAAACAGTGGTTCCAATCAACTTGCAAAAGGCTCTCCAAAAGGTAGAGATGAATTGTGGACCTCTGTCAGAAACAACATTCATGGGAATGCCATGAAGTTGTACCACATGTAACATAAAAAGAGATGATAATTCTTTAAGGGTACAAAATGAGCCAGTCTGGAAAATCGATACACCACAACCCAGATAACCATATGATTGCCAGAAGGAGAGAGGTCCACAATGAAATCTATTGTTATGTATGTCCAAGGTTGTTTGGTAATGGACAATGGTTGGAGTAAGCCAGGAGGCAAGGATCAGGGAGTCTTATTGGCAGCAAGTCGTGCAGGCTTTCACATAATCCTGAGCATCAGTTATTATGGTAGGCCTCCATACATGTTTGGAAAGAAGCTTAAAAGTTCTTGTTAAACCAGGATCTCCTGAAAGTTTACTATCATGATCCCAGGATAGTACAGGGGTACGTAGGTTCAGAGGTACAAAGAAGATATCAGGAGCCGTGGGGGGCTTCAGGAGGCTTTCTAGACGGGACACGTTGCAGTCTTTGAAGAAGAGAGGTGTTAAGTTGAGCAACCACACAGGAGGGGGGTATGATGTGTTCAATAAGATCTTCAGAGGAATCACTAGACTGGGGAAACTGATGAGAAAGGGCGTCAGCCTTTTTACTTTTGGTCCCAGGAAGATAAGAGACCACAAAGATGGGAAAAGAACAAGGCCCACCTGGCCTGTCGAGGATTGAGCGATGAGCAGTATCAAGGTAGGTCAGATTCTTGTGGTCAGTGGGAATCTGAATGAGATTGGTGGTACCCTCTAGCCAATGACGCCATTCAGTCAGGGCCATCTTAACAGTTAAAAGTTCACAATTACCCACGTCATAATTCTTCTCTGCAGGAGTAAAGCGCTTGAAGAAAAAGGCTACAGGGTGCAACTTGGAAGATAAAGGATCCCTTTGGGTTAAGACTGCTCCAGCTCCAATCTCAGAGGCGTCAACCTCTAAAGTGAACTACATGTCAGGATCAGGATGGGGAAGCACAGAAGCAGAACAAAAGGTCTTTTTCAGGTGAAAGAAGGCATCCACGTCTTGGGGAGGCCAATTCTTGCAGTCTTCATTCCGTTTAGTTAACTCAGTGAGGGGAGCAACTATTTGGGAGGAGTTCTTTATAAACTTGCGGTAATAATTAGAGAACCTCAAGAATCACTGTAGTTCCTTCAATGAGGTGGGTTGAGGCAATTCCAAGACTGCAGTGAGCTTAGAAGGATCCATGGCAAAACCCTCCTTTGAGATAACATAGCCAAGGAACTGGATCTGCACTTGGTCAAACTCACATTTCTCCAGTTTGACTACCAGGGAATTGTCTCTGAGGCAAAGAAGTACCTGTCTAACATGTTCATAATACTCCTCATGGGTGGAGGAGAAAATAAGGATGTCATCCAGATAGACAATGCCATGCAATTGAGGAGGTCACGGAAGACTTTGTTGACAAATGCCTGGAAGACTGCAGGGACATTACACAGCCCAAAAGGCATTACATGGTATTCATAATGCCCTGATCTTGTGTTGAAGGCAGTCTTTCAATCATGCCCTGGGAATATATGAATTTGATTGTATGCCCCATGTAGATCCAACTTAGTGAAGTAGCAAGCATTTTGGAGTGAATCATAAAGTTCAGTGATCACGGGAATAGGATAGCGATTCTTGATAGTGATGTAGTTTAGGGCTCTGTAGTTGATAGAGGGTCTGAGCCCACCATCCTTCTTACTGACGAAAAAGAAGCCAGCCCCAGCAGGAGAAGAGGAAGAGTGAATAAAATATTTTGCTAGGTTCTCTTGAATATAATCCTCCATGGCATTGGTTATAACTTTGGAGAGAGTATAAATTCTCCCTTTAGGAAGTGTGGCTCCCAGAAAGAGGTCAATCTTGCAGTTGTAGGTATGGTGGGGTGGCAACACATCGGCTACTTTCTTTTCAAACACATCAGTAAAATCTGCATATACTGAGGGAAGTCCTGAAGGGGTCTGTAGGCTGACAATGGGAATGTGGCATAATGTAGTAAATTTAGCCAGACAGGAATTGAAGCAGGATGTACCCCAGGAGGCCAACTGTCCCTCTATCCAGTCAAACTGTGGATTGTGTATACGGAGCAAAGGAAGACCAAGGATTACTGGTTGTGCTGGAGAATGAATGACATTGAACTGCAACTGTTCGGTATGAAGGACTCCCACAGTCATGGTTAGGGGTGCTGATTCAAAATGGATTAAACCTGATCCAATGGGAGCGCCATCCAGAGCAGTTATTTTAAAACAGTGTTTATTCTGCAGAAGAGGTAACCCTGCCTGAATCATAAAACTGTGATCCAAAAAATTTCCAGCTGCCCCCGAATTAATAAAGGCCTAAGTGTGGACAGAATTCTGAAGAAAGGAGATAGTAACAGATACCAGGATTCGAGAAGAGGGAGGGGATTTTGTAGTGACCACGCTTAGAGGTACCCCAGTTTTATACTCTAAGCATTGGATTTTCTCTGTAGTACATCACAATCCTTTAGTTGGTGTGAATTAGAACCACAATAGAAAAACAGTCTCAATATTCTTCTTCTCTGTCTTTCAGATTCTGTGGGTTTGAGGGAGGAGAGATCCTTGGGTTCCTCTACAGGGGTAACTGGAGGTGCTGAAGGTGTAGAGGATAGTCTAGAGACTGAATGGGTAGGAGGACGAGAGGGAAGGATTCTATGAGTTCTGTCTCTTTCAGCTTGTCTCTCCTGAAAGCGAGAATCCAGACTAATACAAAGTGTTATGAATTCATCCAGGGAAGAAGGGACATCACGATAATTAAACTCGTCCTTGATGCATTCATGCAAACCTCTCCTAAAGGCCACCTTGAGAGCACTGCCATCCCAACTGGTCTCGAGTGCCAAAGTGTGAAACTCAATGGCGTATTGTGCCACAGTCCTATTGCTCTGGTGGAGATCCAAGAGAGAATACTCTGCAGCAGCAGCACGGCTGAAGTTCCCAAACACAGAAGATAATGCAGAAGTGAAGGCATCAGCATCATTCAGGAGGGGAGAGACCAAGGTTAGGGCTTTGTCTTTCAATAAGGAAATAATAAAAGTGACATTTGATAAGACTGGAAGGTGTGGGGGTCATTGCAAAAATGCAGCCTGCACTGGTTGAGGAAACCCCTACAGTCGGTAGTACCATCATACTTGTCAGGTAATGGTATCTGGGATATACTTCCAGAAGCAGGGGAAGAAGCTGTGGCACTAGCAGAGGGTACTGGCTGTGTAACAACAAGAGCAGCGTTCTTTTCTGCAACCAGTGAGGAGAGCAAAACGGTTATAGCCTATAGTTTAGAATCCATACTCTGCAATGGTGCGGTATGTGTTCCCAACACCAGACCCTGATGAGTAACTGCATTTGCTACCTCATTTGGGTCCATGGCCCATGTATAATGTAATGCTCATGGGATATTCTACTATCAGACCAAATTTGGCCAATAGTCTTCTTACCTGGTGTCAAGTGGAATGATAGGAAATATCCCAGAGCAGAGAGAGTTAGTAAAATGTGGTAAGCAGTACTCACAGCAGGCAGGGCAGTCCTCAGTGGCTACAGGAAGACAATCCAGCAGTATAGCAGTTCAGGGGTAAACCAAAAGAAGGACCGGGAACAGGCAGGAGTCAGCAACAAAAGGATATCCAGTAGTATAACAGTTCAGGGTTAAACCAATAGTCAATGTGTGTCGGCACCTAAGACAGCTGGTTACTTAGGCAAAATAAACAAGTGCTCCCATGAATACTCTAAAGAGCTAGACAATATTGAACAAATTGCCTTGATGCCAAGTATGGTTGTATTATCAGTCTCTCACCTCTCCTGGTTAAGTAGCGTCCAGTGTCACCTTGTCTGTTATCGGGAACACAGAAATCCACAACGACCCTCTGTGCGCAAACCAGGTGCACACGAAGTCGGTCCGGCACTTATCGCCCTCTCTAACCACTCAGGTCTCCTCTGCGTGGTTCCTCTCCGATGGCGTGTGACGTCACTGTGCTCACTTCCGGTTCTCAGAACCTCCTTCTCTGAAGTAAAGCTGTGTAACTGTCGGCAATTTCCAAGACCTGGATCGGTGAGCTGTACTTGATATGCATATGAGCTGCACTGGAACTGCTGTGACCTCGGTTCCACAACGTAAGGATAAGCAAATTCAAATGAGGTGCACAAACAGCCAGTGGTAAATTAGGATTTTCTTTATTGCAATTAAAAATCTTTCTCCCTCCAGGGATACAGGAATCTCAAGCTTAGTAGTGAGTGGAGATAGCTTCACTCCAGTGACTGTCTGCTGACATGTTTCGGCAATGAAGCCGTAATCGTAGCTACAGTCTCAGGTGTGCACCAGTCTAATAAACTGGTTCCTGTTACCTGATTGGTTAAAAAATATAATTAAAACCATACCTGGAGTGAAGCTAAATCCAACTCTCCTCACATTATATAAGACGGGATAACAATTTCCCATTACAAAGTGTAACAAATACAGTCATGTGAAATTTAATCTTAAACAATCCGCTGTATATAAGAGCATCAAAATTTGACAGTTTATAGAATTCATTGAGTCCTAACATATATTATGAGAGTCACATCAATAATTAATAATAAATCTGAAAACTGGAAACAGATTGTACATATCTGTTTCCAGTTTTCAGATTTAAGATTAAATTTCACATGACTGTATTTGTTACACTTTGTAATGGGAAATTGTTATCCCGTCTTATATAATGTGAGGAGAGTTGGATTTAGCTTCACTCCAGGTATGGTTTTAATTATATTTTTTAACCAATCAGGTAACAGGAACCAGTTTATTAGACTGGTGCACACCTGAGACTGTAGCTACGATTACGGCTTCATTGCCGAAACATGTCAGCAGACAGTCACTGGAGTGAAGCTATCTCCACTCACTACTAAGCTTGAGATTCCTGTATCCCTGGAGGGAGAAAGATTTTTAATTGCAATAAAGAAAATCCTAATTTACCACTGGCTGTTCGTGCACCTCATTTGAATTTGCTTATCCAGGCAGAGTGGTCAGACAAGCAGAGTTCAGCAACAGTATAGCAATCCAGTAATTCAGGGGTTAAGCAGGCAGAGTGGTCAGACAAGCAGAGTTCAGCAACAGTATAGCAATCCAGTAGTTCAGGTGTTAAGCAGGCAAAGTGGTCAGACAAGCAGAGTTCAGAAACAGTATAGCAATCCAGTAGTTCAGGGGTTAAGCAGGTAGAGTGGTCAGACAAGCAGAGTTCAGCACAGTATAGCAATCCAGTAGTTCAGGTGTTAAGCAGGCAGAGTGGTCAGACAAGCAGAGTTCAGCAAGAGAATAGCAATCCAGTAGTTCAGGGGTTAAGCAGGCAGAGTGGTAAGACAAGCAGAGTTAAGTATAAGTATAGCAATCCAGAATACAGAATTACAACACCCAGGAGAACACTAAGAAACACCTATACTTGGGTAGAGAATGTAAGTAAAGCAAGTACTTACATAGCTGCCGGTTCACTCCAAGAGCTCAAGGACCCAGCTTCAGAGAGGAGGAGACGCGCAGCGATGATGTCATCACCGCACGCTCAGAGGAACCGCCAAATCCCTGGAAACCGCTAGAGCATCCTAAGCAACGAGCAGAGAGGAAGCTGCGTGTCCCTGGCAATAGCCAGGACGGCATGACAAAAAGCCCTTTTATGGGCTATTGGTAGTTTAGTATTAGATTAGAGGGTGTTTTTATTTTTGGGGGGATTTTTTATAGGGGTATTAGTTTAGGTTTACAGTTTTTATTTTGGATAGCTTTGTTTATTTTTATTCTGTAATTTTACATTTTTATTTTGTGTAATTGGGGTTTGTAGTATTTTACTGTGTATTTACTGTGAATGTTTCATATTCCAATGTTCTGCACATAGCAGAATATGTTCTAAAGTTTTATAAATAGATATTCCTAAACATATGTTTATATTTATAAATAACTATTTATATATAGGTATAGATATATATTGTACCAAAATACCATCAGATACATATAGAAATATGTATTTATGAATTTAAAAAAAAGGCATTCTGTAAGAGGCTCTGAGATTGACAATAATTATGTGGATTAATGTGCAAAAGCTGTGCATGTCTTGATAATGTAAAATATGTGTAATAGATTATTACAAAAATAATTTTTGTAGAGGATTTGATACCTGTGAACTGACAATGGGAGTTATACATCCTATCCAGTGGATATACAGGGAGTGCAGAATTATTAGGCAAGTTGTATTTTTGAGGATTAATTTTATTATTGAACAACAACCATGTTCTCAATGAACCCAAAAAACTCATTAATATCAAAGCTGAATAGTTTTGGAAGTAGTTTTTAGTTTGTTTTTAGTTATAGCTATTTTAGGGGGATATCTGTGTGTGCAGGTGACTATTACTGTGCATAATTATTAGGCAACTTAACAAAAAACAAATATATACCCATTTCAGTTATTTATTTTTACCAGTGAAACCAATATAACATCTCAACATTCACAAATATACATTTCTGACATTCAAAAACAAAACAAAAACAAATCAGTGACCAATATAGCCACCTTTCTTTGCAAGGACACTCAAAAGCCTGCCATCCATGGATTCTGTCAGTGTTTTGATCTGTTCACCATCAACATTGCGTGCAGCAGCAACCACAGCCTCCCAGACACTGTTCAGAGAGGTGTACTGTTTTCCCTCCTTGTAAATCTCACATTTGATGATGGACCACAGGTTCTCAATGGGGTTCAGATCAGGTGAACAAGGAGGCCATGTCATTAGATTTTCTTCTTTTATACCCTTTCTTGCCAGCCACGCTGTGGAGTACTTGGACGCGTGTGATGGAGCATTGTCCTGCATGAAAATCATGTTTTTCTTGAAGGATGCAGACTTCTTCCTGAACCACTGCTTGAAGAAGGTGTCTTCCAGAAACTGGCAGTAGGACTGGGAGTTGAGCTTGACTCCATCCTCAACCCGAAAAGGTCCCACAAGCTCATCTTTGATGATACCAGCCCAAACCAGTACTCCACCTCCACCTTGCTGGCGTCTGAGTCAGACTGGAGCTCTCTGCCCTTTACCAATCCAGCCACAGGCCCATCCATCTGGCCCATCAAGACTCACTCTCATTTCATCAGTCCATAAAACCTTAGAAAAATCAGTCTTGAGATATTTCTTGGCCCAGTCTTGACGTTTCAGCTTGTGTGTCTTGTTCAGTGGTGGTCATCTTTCAGCCTTTCTTACCTTGGCCATGTCTCTGAGTATTGCACACCTTGTGCTTTTGGGCACTCCAGTGATGTTGCAGCTCTGAAATATGGCCAAACTGGTGGCAAGTGGCATCTTGGCAGCTGCACGCTTGACTTTTCTCAGTTCATGGGCAGTTATTTTGCGCCTTGGTTTTTCCACACGCTTCTTGCGACCCTGTTGACTATTTTGAATGAAACGCTTGATTGTTCGATGATCACGCTTGAGAAGCTTTGCAATTTTAAGAGTGCTGCATCCCTCTGCAAGATATCTCACTATTTTTTACTTTTCTGAGCCTGTCAAGTCCTTCTTTTGACCCATTTTGCCAAAGGAAAGGAAGTTGCCTAATAATTATGCACACCTGATATAGGGTGTTGATGTCATTAGACCACACCCCTTCTCATTACAGAGATGCACATCACCTAATATGCTTAATTGGTAGTAGGCTTTCGAGCCTATACAGCTTGGAGTAAGACAACATGCATAAAGAGGATGATGTGGTCAAAATACTCATTTGCCTAATAATTCTGCACTCCCTGTAGAATATCTGTAAGTTTGCCAGCATTCAGTCTTCAAGTTCTCTGTAAATGTATTTATACATAAAACAACTAAAATATACTACTAAATATATATATGCAAATAATACAGCATTATATGTATTCCAAGAACTGGTAGTGTGAAATATGAATAGTATTTAACTAAGACTTAAATGTATTTTTTAACTTATTTTTGATAGACTACACAAGCAATCTAAGTCTATTCTAATCCTGTATTCACTCAGTAGAGGATTTCACAGGTTAGCAAGACTAATTTATTTAAAATATTATTATATGGTTTAAAAAAATTCTACAGCTCATGCTCATGAAACATTGTATAAACTTTCTAATAACTCACACTCGGATATATTGCCAAATTTCAGCCAAATTCATTCATCCAATCTAGAGTTGATAAAATATCAAAATCAGTTGTTATAAATGTTCAAACTTTACAGACATATTATACATTGAGAAGTCACATTTTGGCAATCTAATACTAATCTAAAAAATCCAATACATCCATGTGGTATTTAGCCCATTAAACTACCAGTGTTCGTAATGTTAACAAGATTGGATCTTATCCCATTTCAATCTTGTTTTAAGTGTACTTTAAGCATTTTTATGCTTAATCTGCCGTGGTGGAAAAACCCATGTAGAAAATTGACCACATGTCTCAATGTAATACAGGCCACTCAAGCCAAAACAGATTATGTAATATTTTACAGTTATAACTCTGACATGGTTTTTGATTTTTCCCAAACTTATAATTGGAAGTTTAAATCTCACTAAACAAAGCAGTAGATCAGGTGGAAAACATGATAAAAGCTCTTTGTTGTTGAATAGGAACTATATTAGATACAACTGTTTCAACACGTTAATTGTTCTTACCTTACTACCTAAGGGCATGTACTTGTACTTTTCTAGATTTAGAGCAATTCCACAAGGAGCAATATATAATTTAATATTCCCTCTCTTCTTTAGACAGTTTTCTCTAAAAGCTTTGTAAGATCTAAGAGGTTTTCAGTGCCAGAAAAAAAGTTTCTTTAAGAATCATTAAAATTACCTGTTTCTTTTTTCAATCCATTTATTTTTATTATTTAGCTTCTATTTTTATGGAGAAAGAGAGTTTTAGTGTAATGTTAATGATGAAGATACAATTGTAGATGGTCAGTAAATAAACTCAAATATAATACTTTCAGTTGTAAAGTATCTTTGATTTGGGGTTAGAGACACAGATGCTAGTTCAAGAAATAAAACTTTCACTGCTATGAATTCATGTTTGACTTGAGAAACAATCAAAGAATCCACTAAGAATCCATCTAAGAAATTAGAGAAAGACTGAAAGAATCCACCAAAGGTGGATTCTTTCACCACCCTGCCATTTTTGGAATCCACTTGGATGCAGCGTAGGCAAAGCCTTAAAAAAAAAAAAACGAACCGCCCACACGAAATTAAAAAAAAACAACCGCCCGCAAGAAGTATAACAAAAAAAAACTAACCTCTCACACGAAGTATTAACAACCACCTAAACCGCCAACCCTCACATAGCAAAATAATAAAGTAATTAACCCCTAATCTGCAAATTAAACAATTAAACATTGCAATAAACCTAATTATCCTATTAAACCCTAAACCGCCAACCCCCCACATCGCAAAAAACCTAATTAACCTTTTAACCCCTAAACTGCCAACCCCCTACATGGCAATAAACCTAATTAAACTATTAACTCCTAAACCGCCAACCGCCACAAAGCAAATAACTAATTTAATTACTAAGCCCCCTAACCTTACACCCCCTAAATTAACCCCAATTACATAAACTAAGTTACAATTAAAATAAAAAATCCTAACATTAATTTAACCCCTTAATGATCGAGGACGTGCAGGGTACGTCCTCAAAAAAAAGGCAGTTAACGCCTGAAGACTTACCCTGCATGTTCTCGGTGTGGAAAGCAGCTGGAAGCGATTCTGCTCGCTTCCAGCTGCTTTCCGGTTATTGCAGTGATGCCTCAATATGGAGGCATCCTGCAATAACCTTACATGGCCATCCGATGCAGAGAGAGCCACTCAGTGGCCCTCTCTGCACCGGACATCGATGGCCGGTATCGTTGGTGGGTGGGAGCCGACTTGGGAGGCGGGTGGGCGGCCATCGGTGTGCCGTGTGACATCAAGGGGGCCGGGATTGGGGGCGGGACCATAGGGGGGCGCGCACGGACGCGCGCACGTGCACGGAGGGTGGCGGGCGCGTGCACGGGTCGGGAGCGGGTGGGAACCGCTAAACTACGGAAAATGTTTTTAGTAAAAAGTGGCCAAATCTTGTTTGTGCAAAAGCACAAAAAGAGATCGTGGAGGGGTGGGGGGTTGGTTTTGTGTGGGGGGAAGCTACACTACAGAAAAGTTTAATTTTTTTTAAAAAAAAACCCATTTTTTCTTCTAAACTGGGTACTGGCAGACAACTGCCAGTACCCAAGATGGCGCCATTTAAGTTAGAGTGGGAGGGTTATAGAGCTGTTTGGGGGGGATCAGTGAGGTTGGGGGCTAAGGGGGGATCGTACACAGCAGCATATGTAAATATGCTTTAAAAAAAACAAAAAAAAACCAAAGATAGCTTTTATTTTAGTACTGGCAGACTTTCTGCCAGTACTTAAGATGGCAGGGACAATTGTGGGGTGGGGGAGGGAAGAGAGCTGTTTGGGAGGGATCAGGGGGACTGATGTTTCAGGTGGGAGGCTGAGCTCTACACTAAATCTAATATTAACCCTGCAAGCTCCCTACAAGCTACCAAATTAACCCCTTCACTGCTAGCCATAATACACATGTGATGCGCAGCGACATTTAGCGGCCTTCTAAATACCAAAAAGCAACGCCAAAGCCATATATGTCTGCTATTTCTGAACAAAGGGGATCCCAGAGAAGCATTTACAACCATTTGTGCCATAAATGCGCAATCTGTTTGTAAATGATTTCAGTGAGAAACCTAAAATTGTGAAAAATGTAACGTTTTTTTTTTAATTTGATCGCATTTGGCGGTGAAATGGTGGCATGAAATATACCAAAATGGGCCTAGATCAATACTTGGGGTTGTCTACTACACTACACTAAAGTTAAAATTACCCCAAAAAGCTCCCTACATGCTCCCTAATTAACCCCTTCACTGCTGGGCATAATACACGTGTGGTGCGCAGTGGCATTTAGTGGCATTCTAATTACCAAAAAGCAACACCAAAGCCATATAAGTCTGCTATTTCTGAACAAAGGGGATCCCAGAGAAGAATTTACAATCATTTGTGCCATAATTGCACAAGCTGTTTGTAAATAATTTCAGTGAGAAACCTAAAGTTTGTGAAAAAAATTTGTGAAAAAGTGAACGATTTTTTTTATTTGATCGCATTTGGCGGTGAAATGGTGGCATGAAATATACCAAAATGGGCCTAGATCAATACTTTGGGTTGTCTACTAAAAAAAAATATATACATGTCAATGGATATTCGGAGATTCCTGAAAGATATCAGTGTTCTAATGTAACTAGCGCTAATTTTGAAAAAAAAAAAATGGTTTGGAAATAGCAAAGTGCTACTTGTATTTATGGCCCTATAACTTGCAAAAAAAGCAAAGAACATGTAAACATCGGATATTTCTAAACTCAGGACAAAATTTAGAAACTATTTAGCATAGGTGTTTTTTGGTGGTTGTAGATATGTAACAGATTTTGGGGGTCAAAGTTAGAAAAAGTGTTTTTTTTTTTCAATTTTTCCTCATATTTTATAATTTTTTTTATAGTAAATTATAAGATATGATGAAAATAATGGTATCTTTATAAAGTCCATTTAATGGCGAGAAAAACTGTATATAATATGTGTGGGTACAGTAAATGAGTAAGAGGAAAATTACAGCTAAACACAAACACCGCAAAAATGTAAAAATAGCCTTGGTCCCAAACGGACAGAAAATGGAAAAGTTCTGTGGTCATTAAGGGGTTAAAAATTAAACCTAACATTAAATTACAAAAAAATAATCTAAAATTACAGAAAAAAATAAAAAACATTAAACCTAACACCCCATAATCTAAACTACCAATAGCCCTTAAAAGGTCCTTTTGTAGGGCATTGCCCTAAGTTAAACAGCTCTTTTACATTTAAAAAATACTAAGTCCCCCCCAACAGTGAATCCCCCAACATTGCCATTAAAAGGGCATTCAGCTCTTTTACAAGCCTATTAAATCCTACTCTTAAAAACAAATTAAAACAATCATGTCTTACCCTCAAATAGGTACTAACCATTCCAGAAGTCCTGCGGAGAAGATCTTCTTCCAGGCGACTCCATCATCTTCTATCTTCATCCAGAGCAAAGGCGGCACAGAGCGGAGGTGCGGAGCTGGCTTTCCCGATGCACGGATCCTCAGCTGTGGTCCTCAGTGGTGGTTCTCAGCAGTGGTCCAAATCTGCGGCAGTCCAAAGCGGCCTGGAGGCTCCTCTCACACTGAAGATTAAATGCAAGGCACCCCATATTTATTGGGGTACCTTGCATTCCTATTGGCTTAAATAGGATTGGCTGATTTCAAAATTTCAGCCAATAGGAATGCAAGGTACCCCAAATTGAATGCGGTACCATACATTCAATTTTCAGTGTACGACGGAGATCGGATGAAGAGGAGCCTCCATGCCACTTTGGACCGCCGCCGCTGAAGACCGCCGCTGAAGACCGCCGCTAAGGACCACTGCTCCAGATCTGCGCATTGGGGAAGCCAGCTCCGCACCTCCGCTCCACACCGCCTTTGCTCCGGATGGAGATAGAAGATGATGGAGCCGCCTGGAAGAAGACCTCCGCCACTGGACTTCAGGAACAGTGAGTACCTATTTGGGGCTTAGTCTTAGGCTCTTTATAATTTTTTGGGTAGCTTTTTTTTAGATTATTGCACTATTTCACACAAAAAGAGGCTAAGTGCAATAAGTTTGAATTTGTACATCAAAGCACTAAATAGAAACATGGAAGCATAACAATACAAGGGCAATGGAAAAGTAAAACATTTCAGTTAATACAAAATTGATGCTGACCTCCTAATAGAATGTTGCAATATATTTATCTAAACTACCACTAAGTGCACATCATACATGTAATAACTGTGGGCCTATGCACTTGCCTACCATTGGTCAGTGTTCCTTTATACAATCCCCAAGTTTGCTAATTTAGGAAGTGACTTTACTTAGCACAATACAACTTAAAGAAAGAGTGGAATGCTGAAGTGCATAGCACATGATAACAGCCTATCATCTGTTCCACTGCTCACAACAGACTTCCAAACTGCCTCTCGAAGCAACATCAACACAAGAACTTGAATTATGGGTTTCCATGGCTGAGCAGCTGTTCACAAGCCTCACATCAACATGCACAATGGCAAGTATTGACTGGTGTGGTGTAAAGCACACCGCCACTACACTCTGCAGAAGTGGAAGTTAGTGCAGCTGTTAGTGTCTCCAAATCAGAACTACTGTGTACCACGAAGCACTGGCAACCCTGTTTGATATCTGCTTTTTACAACCAGTAGATGTCAGTATCTTTATAGTTAGGTAATAGTGAATGGACGTGATGGTGGTGAACTCAAGTGGCACAAAGTCATCTTATTAAATAGTACCAAGATGGTTAGTAGTGTAAATCTATCCTGCCAACCTCACACTGTTAATTTAGATGAAAAGGGAGCAACGTAAATATTTATTGCTGTTTGTGTAAGAGGTCTTCTGTACAGCAGCTTATGTATTCTAGCTAACCTATTTGGTTTTGTTCCTAAGAGGCAAATTTGAAAAGTGAAGGATCTCTATTTAAAAACATTTATCTAATTTTTTAATGTTATCTCTCCACCCATCCATTGCTCAAAGCAAATATATTGCCAGTTAAAGTGAAGAAGGTAAAGATATCTGACACTTGGGGTGCAATTAGTAGTCCGATAAAAATAGGGCAAGTATGCTACCACCCTTATTGAGGTTACACACCAACATTTCATTCAAGTGTTATTCAGAAACGTGCACTAGTATGGTCAAAAATTATTTATATGAGGGCTATGGAAATTAATATTGTGGATTATTTGAAATAGGGTAAACTGTGTAGTATTTGCATCAAGTAAGGCCTGTAGAATTCTTAGTTGTATATGCAAAAGTATTTGCAGCAGAAATAGTAAGGTTCTATTGCTACTTTACAGATTACAAGTAAGACCTCACCTTGAGTATTGTGCATAGCTCTGGTTTAGAACTCTCCAGAAGCATATAAATAACATGGAATCTGTTCAAAGTAGGGCTGCTAAAATGCCTCATGGTCTAGCATAAAACACAAAGAAATATTGGATGGCCTGAAATAGAGGAAATAAGGAGATGAACGGGCTTAATAAAGATGAGACTAAAAGTATTTTTCGACAAAACAAGGGTTTATGATCTAAAGATGATAGTAGTTCAAGGGGTTATATATTACAAACCAATTAAGCATACTCTTTATAGGAAATATGGGCAAACTTTTGGGGCCCATGGTTTTTATCTGACATCAAAATGTATGTTTCTATGGATTAAGGGATGATTTCTCTGCATTTATTATTGTTATTATTTTTTATTATTTTTTTTTCAAGAAGGATATTAATCTAAATTTATATAAGCAACATCTGAATTATCTGTAATTGTAATTCTGAATTTGTGACAAAAATGTAAAAGTTTATCATGTACATTTGTTAATTTAAAAAAAGAAGAAATATATATCCAGTCACTAAACAAATGATGTTAAATACTAGGCAAGTTTTCATATCTGTTTATTTTGATTTATGTATATATTAAGTGCAGTGTTTTGTACTCATGCTGAATAACATTTTGTTCTCATTATGTCTTTTTATTGCTTCAAATGACAGCAACCAATCACTGACTTCAGGTATCATCAGTGTAGGACAAGACAACCATATATGTATACATGAAGAATCCCTGCTGTGCTTATGATTTTGTCATCTAAATGTGTTAGCCAAAGGTAGAAGAGTTATGCTTCATCAGAGATGAATGATGACTCCAGACAGTATCTGATATGGCATAAATGTATTCTTAGTGTAAATGTTATATACAAAATGATTTGTATTCATCATTTAAGTGGCATAGTCATATTAGACCTTTTTTATATATTTTAAAATATATTCTGTAACTGCAATGTATCAAACAATGTAAACATAAAAAATATTGTGCAGGAAGAAAAATTGTGATTAAAAATAGACATTTTTAACAAACCAATGGTTTAAATTCTTAAAATAATAATAATATATTTAATACTTTTAAAGGGATATTAAATCCCAAAATTGTCTTCCATGATTCAGAAAGAGCATGCAATTTTAAGCCACATTTTCGAATTTACTCCTATTATAATTTTTTCTTCGTTCTCTTGCTTTCTTTATTTAAAAAGCAAGAATGTAAAGCTTAGGAGCCAGCCCATTGTTTTTTCAGAACCTGTGTTACGCTTTCTTATTGGTTGGCTGAATGTAGTCACGAATAAACAAGCGCTATCCAGCGTGCTCTACCTAAAACGGGCCAGCTCCTAAGCTTTGAATTCCAGCTTTTTAAATAGGAGTAAATAGGAGCTTTTTAAATAGGAGTAAATAGGAGCTTTTTAAATAGGAGTAAATTAGAAGGTTGCTTTAAATTGCATGCTCTATCTGAATCATGGAAAAAAAATTGGGTTTAGTGTCCCTTTAAGCTCACTTTATTTTATACCGCTCACCATTTGTTATAGCACTGCTTGTATGACAAATGACATAATCAATAGCATTACTGATTACATCAAATATAAAAAAATATGTTATATATACATTTTGGTGCACTAAGCAAAAAGTTTTTGTACTTAGAGAATAATGTTTTATCCATCATCTTTTTAATCTTCTGAGTTAACCGGTCACCTGTATTACATGTACTTGTCTTTGTCTGGTGCCGCATTGTTACTACTTAAAGTACTTTAAACAATAAATAAATTATTGTTAAAATGATGTATTCAGAGCAAATATTAGTCTAAGAATAATAAATAAGTTTTTTTTTTTTTTTAAACTCCCTTACGGCTAGATTACGAGTTTTGCGTTAGGCTGAAAAAGCAGCGTTAATAGGTGCTAACGCTGTTTTTTTCCTACCGCTGGTATTACGAGTCTTTCACTTTTTTGGCCAGACTTGGAAATACCTCAAATCCTCTTATGTAAATTGCGTATACTCTTTTTTCAATGGGATTTGCATAGCGCCGGTATTACAAGTCTGACAAAAATTGAGCAGTAGACCCTCTCCTGTCAAGACTGGTACCGCATTTTAAAGTCAGTAGTTAAGAGTTTTACAGTACAACGCCGTAGCATAAAACTCTTCACTAAAGTGCTAAAAAGTACACTAACACCCATAAACTACTAATTAACCCCTAAACCGAGGCCCTCCCGCATCGCAAACACTATAAAAAACATTTTTAACCCCTAATCTGCCGAACCGGACATCGTCACCACTATAATAAATATATTAAGCCCTAAACCGCCACACTCCCGCATCGCAAACACTAGTTAAATATTATTAACTCCTAATCTTCCGTCCCTAACATCGTCGACACCTACCTACATTTATTAACCCCTAATCTGTTGCCCCCAACATCGTCACCACTATATTAAAGTTATTAACCCCTAAATCTAAGTCTAACCCTAACCCTAACACCCCTAACTTAAATATAATTTAAATAAATCTAAATAAAATTCCTTTCATTAACTTAATAATTCCTATTTAAAACGAAATACTTACCTGTAAAATAAACCCTAAGCTAGCTACAATATAACTAATAGTTACATTGTATCTAGCTTAGGATTTATTTTTAATTTACAGGCAAGTTTGTATTTATTTTAACTAGGTAGAATAGTTACTAAATAGTTATTAATTATTTAATAACTACCTAGCTAAAATAAATACAAAAGTACCTGTAAAATAAAACCTAACCTAAGTTACAATTACACCTAACACTACACTATAATTAAATTAATTCCCTAAATTAAATACAATTAAATACAATTAAATAAAATTATCTAAAGTACAAAAAAAAAACCCCACTAAATTACAGAAAATAATAAACAAATTACAAGAATTTGAAACTAATTACACCTAATCTAATCCCACTAACAAAATAAAAAAGCCCCCCCAAAATAAAAAAAGCCCTATCCTACACTAAATTACAAACAGCCCTTAAAAGGGCCTTTTGCGGGGCATTTCCCCAAAGTAATCAGCTCTTTTACCTGTAAAAAAAAATTACAAATCCCCCCAACATTAAAACCCACCACCCACACAACCAACCCTACTCTAAAACCCACACAATACCCCCTTAAAAAACTAACACTAACCCCTTGAAGATCACCTTACCAGGAGAAGTCTTCAGCCAACCGGGCCGAAGTCCTCAACGAATCTGACAGAAGTGGTCCTCCAGATGGGCAGAAGTGGTCCTCCAGACGGGCAGAAGTCTTCATCCAGATGGCATCTTCTATCTTCATCCATCCAGCGCGGAGCGGGTCCATATTCAAGACATCCGACGCAGAGCATCCTCTTCTTTCCACGGCTTCTTGCTGAATGAAGGTTTCTTTAAGTGACGTCATCCAAGATGGCGTGCCTTCAATTCCCATTAGCTGATAGAATTCTATCAGCCAATCGGAATTAAGGTAGAAAAAATCCTATTGGCTGATGCAATCAGCCAATAGGATTGAAGTTCAATCCTATTGGCTGATCCAATCAGCCAATAGGATTGAGCTCGCATTCTATTGGCTGATTGGAACAGCCAATAGAATGCAAGCTCAATCCTATTGGCTGATTGGATCAGCCAATATTATTGAACTTCAATCCTATTGGCTGATTGCATCAGCCAATAGGATTTTTTCTACCTTAATTCTGATTGGCTGATAGAATTCTATCAGCCAATCGGAATTGAAGGGACGCCATCTTGGATGACGTCACTTAAAGAAACCTTCATTCAGCAAGAAGCCGTGTGTAATTAGTTTTAAATTCTTGTAATTTGTTTATTATTTTCTGTAATTTAGTGTTTGTTTTTTTGTACTTTAGTTAATTTTATTTAATTGTGTTTAATTTAATTATAGTGTAGTGTTAGGTGTAATTGTAACTTAGGTTAGGATTTATTTTACAGGTACTTTTGTATTTATTTTAACTAGGTAGTTAGAAAATAGTTAAAGGGACACTGAACCCAAATTTTTTCTTTTGTGATTCAGATAGAGCATGAATTTTTAAGCAACTTTCTAATTTACTCCTATTATCAAATTTTCTTTATTCTCTTGGTATCTTTATTTGAAATGCAAGAATCTAAGTTTAGATGCCGGCCCATTTTGGTGAACAACCTGGGTTGTCCTTGCTGATTGGTGGAAAAAATCCATCCACCAATCAAAAAGTGCTGTCTAGAGTTCTTAACCCAAAAAAGCTTAGATGGCTTTTATTTCAAATAAAGATAGCAAGAGAATGAAGAAAAATTGATAATAGGAGTAAATTAGAAAGTTGCTTAAAATTGCATGGTCTATCTGAATCACAAAAGAAAAAAATTGGGTTCAGTGTCCCTTTAATAACTATTTAGTAACTATTCTACCTAGTTAAAATAAATACAAACTTGCCTGTAAAATAAAAATAAATCCTAAGATAGATACAATGTAACTATTAGTTAAATTGTAGCTATCTTAGGATTTATTTTACAGGTAAGCATTTAGTTTTAAATAGGAATTATTTAGTTAATTATAGGAATTTTATTTAGATTTATTTAAATTATATTTAAGTTAGGGAGTGTTAGGGTTAAACTTAAGGGGTTAATAAATTTAGAATAGTGGCGGCGACGTTGGTGTGGCAGATTAGGGGTTAATAAATGTAGGTAGGTTGCGGCGACATTTGGGGGCAGCAGATTAGGGGTTAATAAATATAATGTAGGTGGCGGCGATGTTGAGGGCAGCAGATTAGGGGTTAATAAGTATAATATAGGTGGCGGCGGTGTCCGGAGCGTCAGATTAGGGGTTAATAATTATAATGCAGGTGTCAGTGATGTCGGGGGAGGCAGATTAGGGGTTAATAAGTGTAAGATTAGGGGTGTTTAGACTCGGGGTTCATGTTAGGGTGTTAGGTGTAGACATACATTTTATTTCCCCATAGGAATCAATAGGGCTGCGTTACTCAGTTTTACGCTGCTTTTTTGCAGGTGTTAGACTTTTTTTCAGCCGGCTCTCCCCATTGATTCCTATGGGGAAATTGTGCACAAGCATGTTACACCAGCTCACCGCTGACTTAAGCAGCGCTGGTATTGAAGTGAGATTTGGACCAAAATTTTGCTCAACGCTAACTTTTTTGTCTTTTAACGCCGGGTTTGTAAAAAAACTCGTAATACCAGCGTTGTTTGTAAGTGAGCAGTGAGAATAAACTGCTCGTTAGCACCGCACCCTGTTACCGCAAAACTCGTAATCTAGCCGATTGTTTTTTTAAATATTGAGAAAATGAGGGTAACATTCTAATGGCGCCACCATATAGTAACTTAGGTTTCTTTTTCTATTAAAGTCAATTAGGTACGGTTATAAATGGCTTACTAGAGGGTGCAACCAATGTGTGTTTTACAGTGTTGTCTGCACTTCTACTTTTAACAGGTATTTGAAAAGCCCACAATATTCACAATTAAATTACAGGAAAGGGAGAAAAAATAATGAAAGTTGTTTTACTACATACAATTTAACATTTTATATTACTATCTCAAAGTGCTTTATGTCCCTTTAAGAAACATCAGGATTGCTAAGGATACAACTAGTTTGCATTTTAGTCTCTAAGTTTTCATTCAATAGCCCCATTTAAACTCCTCAGAATCCCTGCATGAAAACAATTCATTTATAAGAAGAGACACATACATTACAACAACATTTTCTCTATACCGGTGAGTTTTTTATAATCTGGCCCTTAATCAGTTCAGTATAATTAATTTATTGTAGCCATTTTTAAACGGCTACCTTGCATTGAAGCTTCAGTGTATGGCAGGGACCGTATGAAGAGGACGCTCCACGCCGGATGTCTTCACCGCTCCCTGCCGCCGGGATGAAGATAGAAGATGCCCCCGCGATGAATGAAGATGTCACCGCCTGGATGTAGACTTCTCGCCGCCTGGATGTCCAGACTTCAGCAACTGTGAGTAGATATTCTGGGGTTAGTGTTAGGTATTGTTTTATTTTTTGGAGTTTTGTTTTTTTTTAGATTAGGGCTTTGGACTTTTGAAAAAGAGCTAAATGTCCTTTTAAGGGCAATGAAAAAGAGCTGAATAACCATTTAAGGGCAATGCCTATACAAATGCCCCTTTAAGGGCAATGGGTAGCTTAGGTTTTTTTTAGAGTTAGGTTTTTTTATTTTGGGGGGTTGTTGGGTGGTGGGTTTTACTGTTAGGGGGACTTTTTTTTTTACAGGTAAAAGAGCTGTTAAACTTAGGGCAATGCCCTACAAGAGGCCCTTTTAAGGGCTATTGGTAGTTTATTGTAGGCTAGGGGGTGTTTTTATTTTGTGGGGACTTTTTTATTTTCATAGAGCTATTAGATTAAGATTTGTAAGCTTTGTGTTTTTTATTTTTCATAATTTAGTGTTTATTTTAATTTTATATTTTTAATTTTTTTTCGTATTAGGTTTTTTTAAATTTGTAATTTAGTATTTTTCATTGGTAACATTTCTTATTTTAGGTTAATTTATAGTTTAATCTTAGGTTTATTTTTATTTCATAGGTAAGTTTTTATTTTTTTAAATATAGTTATATTGTAATTTTAATTTAAAGTTAGGGGGTGTTAGATTTAGGGGTTAATAGTTTAATTTAGTATTTTGCATTGTGGGGGGCGGCGGTTTAGGGGTTAAAAGGTTTATTTAGTTGTGGAGATGTGGGAGGCCGTAGGTTTAGTGGTTAATAGGTTTATTTAGTGGCGGAGATGTCAGGGAGCAGCAGAATAGGGGATAATAGCTTTATTATAGTGGCGGTGATGTCGGGGAGAGGCGGAATATAGGTTAATAATTTCTATTAGTGTCGGCGATGTCGGGAGTGGCAGATTAGGGGTTAATACATTTATTTAATAGTCACGATTAGGGGTTAATAGCTTTAATATTAGGCAGATTAGGGGTTAATAGCTTTAATATAGTGTTTGCGATGCGGGAGGGTGGCAGTTTAGAGGTTAATAGGTAGTTTATGGGTGTTAGTGTACTTTGTATCACTATAGTTTTGAATTTTGATAAACATTTTTGTCGCGCAAAATTTATAAAAAATATAAATAGGCTGTAACGCAAGCATTTTGGCCTCACCGCACAACCTGTATTACCGACGTTATGAAAATCCCAAGCAAAAACATAATTTTTTGTGTGCGGGATGGACGTTGCGTTACAGGCTAAAGTGCTTGCGGTATAGCTATATCGACACGACTCCCAATAGTGCATTCCTGCTTTTCAGCATTAAAAGCTGCAATGCAAAACTCGTAATCTAGGTGATTGTCTTTTTTGATTCATATAGCGCATACAATTTTATAACAACATTTTTTATTTCTTTGTTGGATACCTAGGTAGGTGTCTGGAGCACTAGATGGCAGGAAATAATGCTGACATCTAGTTCTCTTGCAAATGGATTACATTCTTGCAAAACTGCTGCCATATAGTGTTCCAGAAATGTGCACTTACCTGAGCTTACATCCCTGCTTTTTAACAAAAGATTCAAACAGAACAAAAATGTATAATAGAAGGCAATTAGAAGATTGTTTAAAGTAAAATTTTAAGTAAACCAGGAAACATTCTTGTTTATGAGCAAGAGATCAGAGCTAACACTAAACCTTGACGAATACTCTCAGTATTTATGATGTTAGCTAGTTGAGTAGTTACTTAAAAACCATACGATTAGATTTGCTAATGGATTAAAGCACACTCAACTTTCAAAACTCCACAGAAAGCCATTCCAGGAACTCTTCATGGAAATGTTGATCGATTGGGACATGGCCGATGAATAAGCATGCATTTGCCACAGGACTCAAACAATTGCTATAAGATCATAGTTAAACATATTAGTAGTGTCTTACACTGTTTGAACACTAGTGATTGACTTATGCTACTGACTGATGTTTTTCCTATGGAGTATCAGCTTGCACTAGCAGGTTTTATCTAGATGTCATTGGAATGTTTGCACTATTTGTGTCTGACCATTCTGTTATCTGTTTTTTACTAGTAGCTGACAACAAGAAATCATGGCTCATGCTATTAGCTTACATCTCATGTTCCAAAAAACTTTTCAAAAAGTCTAATAAAAGAAACCTTCTAACCTTCTAAAAACAAAAATCAACGCAAAGTGACCTTTTCTAGTTTTGAGAGTAATGTTGATGATGATATGAGAGACATGATTGCCATTAGTGATAATTGTAATTTCAAAGAATTGTGTGATGTTGTAACTCTTTGTGAGCTACAAAGTGATGGATCTTGTTCTGGAGCTTTTTCTAAACAACAACCCATGTTGAAACCTAAGTCTACTACCTTTTATCCAGTACAGGCACGCAATGATGTGATTGAGTTGTTTCATTCAATTCTAGAACAAGATCTAGTAGAATTGTCTATGAAACTGAGTAATAACACAACTAAGAATAAATTTAAGTATAGTAACTTAAATAAAAAAGAAATGTTTGCATTGAACCAATTGAGTAACAATCCTGACCTGATGATAGTCAACTCTGATAAGGGGGGGTCTATAGTTGTGTTAGACAAAGTATACTACAATAAGGAAGTATATCGTCAGTTGGGGGATATTGAAACTTATAAGAAGCTCACCTTCAATCCCACCATCAAATTCCAAAGGGAACTTGAACATTTATTAGATCAGGGAATAGAAAATGCTGTGTTAACAAACAAGATAGCTGATTCAATTTTTGTTGAACATCCTAAGGTACCTGTGTTCAAGTATTTACCTAAAATACACAAGTCACTGGTCAATCCCCCGGGGAGACCAATAATTTCAGCTATTGGCTCTCTGGGGGAAAGACTAGGCCAATGGGTTGATGCACAGCTACAGCCAATAGTTCAATTGCTGCCTGGATTCTTAAGAGATACTAAACACCTACTTAGGTCTATTCAGCAATTTGAATGGAAGGAAGGTTATGCTTTTTCTACAATAGATGCAGTTTCTTTATATTCGTGCATACCGTATGAATAGGGATTAAGTGCTATACAAAGAATGCTTGTTAGATACTCTGGGTATGATGACAGATTAATTGAATTTTTTATAGAAGCCATATCATTTCTTCTACATCACAATTATTTCATGTATAATGGTGAGTTTTATCTGCAACTCAGAGGGACAGCGATGGGGGCAAAATTTGCCCCCTCGTATGCCAATTTATATTTAGCACATTTTGAAACTAGGAAGATCTTTGGCAATGATAACCTTTATAAAGATGACATCAAGTTATATACCAGGTATATTGACGATATTTTGTTAATTTGGGGAGGTGAGATGAATAATCTAAAGAAGTTTGTTGATAATCTCAATACAAATGACAATAACCTCAGTTTCACCTATAATGTTTCTGGTGAAAGTATACCCTATTTGGATGTACTTATAGGACATAATGTGAAATCTATTGTCACTGAAGTCTATAGAAAAGAGACCTCTGGGAATACCATTCTCAGAGCAGATTCATTACACCCTAAGCATCAGAAAAAGGGGATCCCTAAGGGACAATACATCAGGCTGATGTGTAACTGTAGCTCACTGGATATGTATTGGAAACATGCTAGAGATTTAACTTCACGTTTGGTGGACAGAGGTTATAACTTAGGGGACCTAAATAAAATTGCTACTTTAGTTTCTGGTTTTGATAGAAGCAAATTACTCAAGGATAAACAGAAGCCAAGAAATAATGTTAGGAATCAGGGTAGCAATGGTGTTAACTTTATAACTAAATTTAGCAATCAGTATGATGCTATATGTAACATCATTAAGAAAAGGTTACCTCTATTAGAAATGGATGAAGATCTTAAGTTATTATCAAAAAATTGCAAATTTATCTCCTACAGATCAGACACTATAGGAGATAGAATTAATAAGAACTCAAACGCCTACTCCAATACCAACACTACAATAATGACAGGTAAAACTGGTATTTGGCTTTCTAAGAAATGTGGTTTTTATAAATGTGGCGTGAGGCCATGTAAGAGTTGTGATTTTGCTTTGGTTGGAGATACTTTCCACTCTACAAACACTAATAAAATCTATAATATCAAGGGACGTATTAATTGTAACTCCACTTATGTTGCTTACCTCATCACCTGTCTACACTGTAATTTTCAATATGTGGGTCTCAACTCTAGGGGGTTAAAGGATAGGATCAGAGAACATCTTTTGTCCCTAGAGGCAGAGGTACCAAAAACTCCAGTGGCAAAGCACTTTTTTGAGCATATTGATAAATTCAGGTATTTCCAGTTTCAAGGTATTGAACAGGTTAAAATGAACACTAGAGGTGGGGACAGATATAAGGCTCTCAGTAAAAGAGAAATTTACTGGATTTACACTCTTAAAACAGGTTCCCCACTAGGGATCAATAAAATAAGTGATATTAAATTGTTCATTGATACTTGAATTTTAAATGCCTTCCGTTAACTGTCGTTATATCATTATCAGTTATTTCTCTATTTGCTGATCTACATTAAATTCCACATCTGTTTCTTGTGTATCGTTTCTATGCTAAGTTGTTACATTGTATCATATCCCCATGTTTTGCAGTAATAGAATATTGTTTGCATTTGACTTCTATATTAATTTGGCTACATTTATGTGGAGATGTGTTACTTTAATGCAGCAACAATTGCATAACACCTTAGTCATAGGGTTCCGTTATTCTAAACTTTTATTAACTTACTCATTTTAGAAAAAGTGCTTTATTTAGTTTTAACATATATTGTTAATATGTGATGTTTAGAGAGATTTTGTGTCATCTTTTGTTACTTTTAAAGTTAGTTGAAACTTGTATGCTTATGGAGTGTAAAAGGTTAAGTCGAAGGTGAGATCTTTGTATGCTGATTGGCTATTCAACTTTGTTACCTGAGATTTAACAGCTGTTTGTAACACTTTTTCTCCCAGCTCTGATGAACCTTTTGTGAAGTGGGAAACGCGTCAGCGGGGTCTGTTTGCTGTGCTTGTAATTATCTGTACGTTTTGTTATGTAATAAAATACAATTTTACCTGCTAATCTCTCCCTGTCGTCTTTTACACCACTGCTGCGAATTTTGTTCCATTTCTGTGACTTTGCTAATAGGGGTTTGGAGAGCCCCAGCAGCAGTGGTAGTATATGCTTATTTACCGGAATTTTACTGGGATTTTGGAAGGCCCTGGATTTTAGCTCTCCATGCATACAGATGCTCAGTGGATTCAAGATTACATTGCCATTTGCAACTGGAGATAAAGAGATCGTTCCACACCGAGAGGGCATTGTCTGGGTGAGTCCTTACCTGCATGTTATTTGTACTTGGAATTTGTATCGCATATAAGAGGTGACATCCGCAATAGTGGGACTCATTGATAGAGTCGGTTTCACCTATGAATTTTCATACATCATGCAAAGTTGTTTGTACAGCAATATTACTGAGAAGTCTTTTTCTTTGCATCATGATCAAAGCTCTCTGCCCTGGCAAGATTACCTAAGAAGTCTTGTCAGTCCTGTGAGGTCTTGAAAGTATTTTAGAAAGACAGATTTTAGCTTTAGAGTAGTTTATCTAGTTATGCTGTTTTTTCATTGTAAAGGAGAGGCAAATATTTTAAAATATAATTCTCAAAAAAAGAGCCCAAAGATTTTGTATGATTTCTCTCCATGCCACCAAACTTTTGATAATCAGGCCCTTGTTTTGATGGATCCCTGTACAATAACACATAGAACACTGGCATAGAAGATTTGGGTACTTAGAAGCTGTAAAATTAGAGTCTAGGTAATAATTAAATATTGATCTGCAATAGTAACTCCTTGTGGGAGATGGGTTGCTTTTCTGGTGTTAAGAATTTGTATTAATCAGAATATACATTTTCAGTGTAAGTATTATGTTAGAGGTCTTCTATGTCAATGTCCTGAATTATATGTGTTATGTTACAGTGTAAAGCTGTATCGATTTAATTGGAAGATATTTTATGTACTTGCACATTGTTGAGAGTGTTATGAGCCATACATGGATAAACGTCTTCCAAAGCAGATGATGTCTTCATAAGATACCAACTGTGCTAAATTAGCTAACTATAGAAGTTTTATATGTGTTTCAATGGTTTCTACGTTTTAGGCAGATCCCTGAGGTTTAAAACATAATTTTATTCTTTAGGCATATTGAGGAATTATAGCATGCACTAAAAACTTTTATGACTGTGTTGAGGCAAATTTTAGAGAAAGAATAAAAAAAAGAGAATGAAGCAGTGTAAACATTTATGACTATCTGAACTCTACATATATAAATATCCAGATGCTTCTGACGTGTACAAATCTTAAAATATGTTATAAATCAGAACAATTTTAGGGCTACTAAACTATTATTTTAATCTACATTTACTGTGTTATTTATTCCCCATAATATGAAATAAAGAACATGCAATGACCTTACTGAACCTTAATGTGTCTTTGAACTTTTTTGAGTCCTTAAATGAACTTAATAAGTTTTTTTTTTACTGAATTTTCAAATAAACTTTATTTATTTTTACCAAGTCTAAATTACCAAAGGGAAAATGTTTTCAGTTATTAGTATCAAAGCAGAAGTCTTTGATATTTTTTTTTTTTAAAGATTATTGAATTACATAATACATTTAACTGGAGAATAAAAAAAAGAAACAAAACAATTTTTTTACTTTTCAGTAATACAAATAACGAGAAGTGTATTGAAACTTTTTAAGAACTTCCTGATTAAGCAAACACACATCACTTAATATACCTAGTAAACCAATAGGATAGAAATTATTTTTGGTACAGCAGAATTTAAAAAAAATTGTTGCTGCTACATAGTAGCTACATAGTAGATATCAGCGCTGCGGAATCTGTTGGCGCTCTACAAATACCTGATAATAATCATATTACAATGGAGTTGGCACACATTGGCATATCATGGATATAAAACGCTTTGCAATATACTTTCATTATTTATCCCCACTATCTTTAAATTGAAGGCCAGTTCTAAAAAGTTAAAGAAATAATAGAAAGCTTCACCAGCCTAACCTTTATAGGTCCATAATTTCCAAATGTTATAATTTATGCTGAAGCCTTACAATTGATATTTTGTTAGCACAGTGACAGTGATGAGCCCTGACATCTCCAGGCACAAGTCTAGTTTGGCTTATCCAAATAAGGAAAGTGGTGTGTGGAGTTTGACCAATGGATAACAATTGCAGCAAACAGAGGTGTTAATGTGTTCTAATAACAGACGCTGGTGATGTATTAACATATTGGAAGACTGCAGAAAAATGTAATTACAAGGTGTTTACTGCTCCTTTAAGGCTTGATCAAATCTTCACCAATATTTCTTCTGTTAAGTGTGATCAGTCCACGGGTCATCATTACTTCTGGGATATTAACTGCTCCCCTACAGGAAGTGCAAGAGGATTCACCCAGCAGAGCTGCATATAGCTCCTCCCCTCTACGTCACTCCCAGTCATTCTCTTGCACCCAGCAACTAGATAGGTCGTGTGAGAGGACTATGGTGATTATACTTAGTTTTATATCTTCAATCAAAAGTTTGTTATTTTAAAATAGCACCGGAGTGTGTTATTACCTCTCTGGCAGAGTTTGAGGAAGAATCTACCAGAGTTTTGCTATGATTTTAGCCGGAGTAGTTAAGATCATATTGCTGTTCTCGGCCATCTGAGGAGTGAGGTAAACTTCAGATCAGGGGACAGCGGGCAGATGAATCTGCATAGAGGTATGTAGCAGTTTTTATTTTCTGACAATGGAATTGATGAGAAAATCCTGCCATACCGATATAATGTCATGTATGTATACTTTACACTTCAGTATTCTGGGGAATGGTACTTCACTAGAATTTCACTGTAAGAAATACATAAAGCTGTTTAATAACTAGAGATTATGTTTAACGTTTTTGCTGGAATGTAAAATCGTTTTCATTTGCTGAGGTACTGAGTGAATAAATGTTTGGGCACCATTTTTCCACTTGGCAGTTGCTTAAATCTGTTTTTTCTGTCAGTTTCTGTTCTCCCTCACTGCTGTGTGTGTGTGGGGGAGGGGCGCTTTTACTATGCATCAAATATTTCAGTCAGCAACTCATTGTATTCCCTGCATGATCTGGTTCATCTCTACAGAGCTCAGGGGTCTTCAAAACTTATTTTGAGGGAGGTAATTTCTCTCAGCAGAGCTGTGAGAATTATAGTTTGACTGAAATAAAAACTTTTATTCTGTAATTTGTTTCCTGCTTTCAGAAATTGTTATCTTTGCTAATGGGATTAAACCTTTGCTAAAATTGTGTTGTTTACAAGGATTGAGGCTATAACTGTTTCAATTTATTAATTTTTAACTGTCATAGATCTTCTGTGCTTCTTAAAGGCACAGTACGTTTTAATATTATTCTATTTGAATTGTATTTCCAAGTTGCAAGTTTATTTGCTAGTGTGTTAAACATGTCTGATTCAGAAGATGATACCTGTGTCATTTGTTGCAATGCCAAAGTGGAGCCCAATAGAAATTTATGTACTAACTGTATTGATGCTACTTTAAATAAAAATCAATCTGTACAAATTGAACAAATTTCACCAAACAACGAGGGGAGAGTTATGCCGACTAACTCGCCTCACGTGTCAGTACCTACATCTCCCGCTCAGAGGGAGGTGCGTGATATTGTAGCGCCGAGTACAGCTGGGCGGCCATTACAAATCACATTACAGGATATGGCTACTGTTATGACTGAAGTTTTGACTAAATTACCAGAACTAAGAGGTAAGCGTGATCACTCTGGGGTGAGAACAGAGTGCGCTGATAATATTAGGGCCATGTCAGACACTGCGTCACAGGTGGCAGAACATGAGGACGGAGAACTTCATTCTGTGGGTGACGGTTCTGATCCAAACAGACTGGATTCAGATATTTCAAATTTTAAATTTAAACTGGAAAACCTCTGTGTATTACTAGGGGAGGTGTTAGCGGCTCTGAATGATTGTAACACAGTTGCAATACCAGAGAAAATGTGTAGGTTGGATAAATATTTTGCGGTACCGACGAGTACTGAGGTTTTTCCTATACCTAAGAGACTTACTGAAATTGTTACTAAGGAGTGGGATAGACCCGGTGTGCCGTTCTCACCCCCCCCCCCGATATTTAGAAAAATGTTTCCAATAGACGCCACCACAAGGGACTTATGGCAAACGGTCCCTAAGGTGGAGGGAGCAGTTTCTACTTTAGCTAAGCGTACCACTATCCCGGTGGAGGATAGCTGTGCTTTTTCAGATCCAATGGATAAAAAGTTAGAGGGTTACCTTAAGAAAATGTTTGTTCAACAAGGTTTTATATTGCAACCCCTTGCATGCATTGCGCCGATCACGGCTGCAGCGGCATTCTGGATTGAGTCTCTGGAAGAGAACATTGGTTCAGCTACTCTGGACGACATTACGGACAGGCTTAGAGTCCTTAAACTAGCTAATTCATTCATTTCGGAGGCCGTAGTACATCTTACTAAACTTACGGCGAAGAATTCAGGATTCGCCATTCAGGCACGCAGGGCGCTGTGGCTAAAATCCTGGTCAGCTGATGTTACTTCTAAGTCTAAATTGCTTAATATACCTTTCAAAGGGCAGACCTTATTCGGGCCCGGGTTGAAAGAGATTATCGCTGACATTACAGGAGGTAAAGGCCATGCCCTGCCTCAGGACAAAGTCAAAGCCAAGACTAGACAGTCTAGTTTTCGTTCCTTTCGTAATTTCAAAGCAGGAGCAGCATCAACTTCCTCTGCACCAAAACAGGAAGGAGCTGTTGCTCGCTACAGACAAGGCTGGAAACCTAACCAGTCCTGGAACAAGGGCAAGCAGACTAGGAAACCTGCTGCTGCCCCCAAAACAGCATGAATTGAGGGCCCCCGATCCGGGATCGGATCTAGTGGGGGGCAGACTTTCTCTCTTCGCCCAGGCTTGGGCAAGAGATGTTCAGGATCCCTGGGCGCTAGAGATAATATCTCAGGGATACCTTCTGGACTTCAAATACTCTCCTCCAAGAGAGAGATTTCATCTGTCAAGATTGTCAACAATCCAGACAAAGAAAGAGGCTTTTCTACGCTGCGTACAAGAGCTCTTGTTAATGGGAGTAATCCATCCAGTTCCACGATCGGAACAGGGACAGGGGTTTTACTCAAATCTGTTTGTGGTTCCCAAAAAAGAGGGAACTTTCAGACCAATCCTGGACTTAAAGATCCTAAACAAATTCCTAAGAGTTCCATCGTTCAAGATGGAGACTATTCGGACAATTTTACCTATGATCCAAGAGGGTCAGTACATGACCACTGTAGATTTAAAAGATGCTTACCTGCACATACCGATTCACAAAGATCATTACCGGTACCTAAGGTTTGCCTTCCTAGACAGGCATTACCAGTTTGTGGCTCTTCCATTCGGATTGGCTACAGCGCCAAGAATCTTCACAAAGATTCTGGGTGCTCTTATGGCGGTACTAAGACCGCAGGGAATCTCGGTAGCTCCATACCTAGACGACATTCTGATGCAAGCTTCAAGCTTTCAAACTGCCAAATCTCATACAGAGTTAGTGCTGGCATTTCTAAGGTCACATGGATGGAAGGTGAACGAAAAGAAAAGTTCACTCGTTCCACTCACAAGAGTTCCCTTCCTGGGGACTCTTATAGATTCTGTAGAAATGAAGATTTACCTGACAGAGGACAGGCTATCAAGACTTCAAAGTGCTTGCCGCACTCTTCATTCCATTCAACACCCGTCAGTGGCTCAATGTATGGAGGTAATCGGCTTAATGGTAGCGGCAATGGACATAGTACCCTTTGCACGCTTACACCTCAGACCACTGCAACTGTGCATGCTAGGTCAGTGGAATGGGGATTACTCAGACTTATCCCCTTCTCTGAATCTGGATCAAGAGACCAGAAATTCTCTTCTATGGTGGCTTTCTCGGCCACACCTGTCCAGGGGGATGCCATTCAGCAGACCAGACTGGACAATTGTAACAACAGACGCCAGCCTTCTAGGTTGGGGTGCCGTCTGGAATTCCCTGAAGGCTCAGGGACTATGGAGTCAGGAGGAGAGTCTCCTGCCAATAAACATTCTGGAATTGAGAGCAGTTCTCAATGCCCTCCTGGCTTGGCCCCAGTTGACAACTCGGGGGTTCATCAGGTTTCAGTCGGACAACATCACGACTGTAGCTTACATCAACCATCAGGGAGGGACAAGAAGCTCCCTAGCTATGATGGAAGTATCAAAGATAATTCGCTGGGCAGAGTCTCACTCTTGCCACCTGTCAGCAATCCACATCCCGGGAGTGGAGAACTGGGAGGCGGATTTCTTAAGTCGTCAGACTTTTCATCCGGGGGAGTGGGAACTTCATCCGGAGGTCTTTGCCCAAATACTTCGACGTTGGGGCAAACCAGAGATAGATCTCATGGCGTCTCGACAGAACGCCAAGCTTCCTCGTTACGGGTCCAGATCCAGGGATCCAGGAGCAGTCCTGATAGATGCTCTGACAGCACCTTAGGACTTCAGGATGGCTTACGTGTTTCCACCCTTCCCGTTGCTTCCTCGATTGATAGCCAGAATCAAACAAGAGAGAGCATCAGTGATTCTAATAGCACCTGCGTGGCCACGCAGGACTTGGTATGCAGACCTGGTGGACATGTCATCCTGTCCGCCTTGGTCTCTACCTCTGAAACAGGACCTTCTGATACAGGGTCCCTTCAAACATCAAAATCTAACTTCTCTGAAGCTGACTGCTTGGAAATTGAATGCTTAATTTTATCAAGACGTGGGTTTTCTGAGTCAGTTATTAGTACCTTAATACAGACTAGGAAACCTGTTACCAGAAAGATTTACCATAAGATATGGCGTAAATACCTACATTGGTGTGAATCCAAAGGTTACTCTTGGAGTAAGGTTAGGATTCCTAGGATATTGTCTTTTCTACAAGAAGGTTTAGAAAAGGGTTTATCTGCTAGTTCATTAAAGGGACAGATCTCAGCTCTGTCCATTCTGTTACACAAACGTCTGTCAGAAGTTCCTGACATCCAGGCTTTTTGTCAGGCTTTGGCCAGGATTAAGCCTGTGTTTAAAACTGTTGCTCCACCATGGAGTTTAAACCTTGTTCTTAATGTTTTACAGGGCGTTCCGTTTGAACCCCTTCATTCCATTGATATAAAGTTGTTATCTTGGAAAGTTCTATTTTTAATGGCTATTTCCTCGGCTCGAAGAGTCTCTGAATTATCAGCCTTACATTGTGATTCTCCTTATTTGATTTTTCATTCGGATAAGGTAGTCCTGCGTACTAAACCTGGGTTCTTACCTAAGGTAGTTACTAACAGGAATATCAATCAAGAGATTGTTGTTCCTTCTTTATGCCCAAATCCTTCTTCAAAGAAGGAACGTCTACTGCACAACCTGGATGTAGTCCGGGCTCTAAAATTTTACTTGCAGGCAACTAAGGAATTCCGACAAACGTCTTCTCTGTTTGTCATTTACTCTGGGCAGAGGAGAGGTCAAAAAGCTTCCGCTACCTCTCTTTCTTTTTGGCTTCGTAGCATAATTCGTTTAGCTTATGAGACTGCTGGACAGCAGCCCCCTGAAAGAATTACAGCTCATTCTACTAGAGCTGTGGCTTCCACTTGGGCCTTCAAGAATGAGGCCTCTGTTGAACAGATTTGCAAGGCTGCAACTTGGTCTTCGCTTCATACTTTTTCCAAATTTTACAAATTTGACACCTTTGCTTCATCGGAGGCTATTTTTGGGAGAAAGGTTCTTCAGGCAGTGGTTCCTTCTGTATAAAGAGTCTGCCTATCCCTCCCGTCATCCGTGTACTTTTGCTTTGGTATTGGTATCCCAGAAGTAATGATGACCCGTGGACTGATCACACTTAACAGAAGAAAACATAATTTATGCTTACCTGATAAATTCCTTTCTTCTGTAGTGTGATCAGTCCACGGCCCGCCCTGTTTTTAAGGCAGGTAAATATTTTTTAATTTATACTCCAGTCACCACTTCACCCTTGGCTTTTCCTTTCTCGTTGGTCCTTGGTCGAATGACTGGGAGTGACGTAGAGGGGAGGAGCTATATGCAGCTCTGCTGGGTGAATCCTCTTGCACTTCCTGTAGGGGAGCAGTTAATATCCCAGAAGTAATGATGACCCGTGGACTGATCACACTACAGAAGAAAGGAATTTATCAGGTAAGCATAAATTATGTTTTTGTGCCATTGTCTGATTTACATAATTTGGACACTTCCTGAGACAGTTTGCTTTATTTTTTTTCTTCTTAAATGGATAGGAAAGTCAAAATTAAACTTGCATGATTCAGAGAGAGCATGTAATTTTAAAACATGTTTAAATTCACTTACATTGTCAAATGTGTTTTGTTCTCTTGGTATCCTCTGATGAAAAATAATACGCACATATCCCACACTAGTGGGAGCTAGCTGCTGATTGGTGCCTGCGCACAATTGTCTCTTGTGATTGGCTAACTAGAGGTGTTCAGCTAGTTGCCAGTAGCAAAATGCTGTTCCTTTAGCAAAGATAAAAAGATAATGAAGCAAATTTGATCATAGAAGTAAATTGGAAAGTTGATTAAAATTGTATGTTCTATCAATATTGTGAAATTTCTCATTTTGTACAGTGAATGAAGTAGCTCATTACCCACTAAACAAAATATAACAGCCCTTTGTATGCAGTAAATGAAAAAGTAACTACAGTTCTATATCGGCATATGAAAGTGATGACACACACTGTATATTAAAAAAGAACTAAACCAACATATAAATGCAAAAACAGAATTTAAACAAAAACAGAACATAAAATAAAAATAACATTTTCTAGTGAGTGAAGAACAATGCTATTTCAACAATTTGTTAAAGCACCTTTGGCTTTAGTGTATTTTGGCTTAGTTCAGGTTATCACTAGAGTGAAAGCCAGAACAGGGTTTTGTAGCATACCTGATAGAAGTCTATGGAGAGAGGTAGTAGACTATCTAAACTCCAGATGTTAGCTCACCTGAGGCTTTCACTCTAGCTAAAACAATTTAATTTCAACTTCTAATATAAGTGCAAGAACAGAGCGCTATTGATTTAACTTAAACAGTGTTGACTCTTAATGGTGCTAATATTTTTACACTCCACTTGTAATCCAGCCCTTCATGGGGTAGGAGCACACACTGCCATATATACAAGGTTTTTATTAATTAATCAGCCCTTAGGACAGGGCTGACAGAGGAAATAAACCTTTACAATGTGAGGCAGGGTGGTAATACAGATTGTATACTGTACACCCACTTTGCCTCAATGTAGAAATTGACTAACAATGCTGATGTGTAAAATTGTACTTCTGTGACTTGAATATTTAATAAAGCATGGATATTATGTCACAGCCGGTTACCAATAAGGATTAGTTAAAGGGACACTAAACCCAAATAAAGAATACAATTTTAAACTACATTCCAATTTACTTCTATGATCTAATTTGCTTCATTTTTTAGATATCTTTTGTTGAAGAAATAGCAATACACATGGGTGAGCCAATCACACGAGGCATCTATGTGCAGCCACCAATCAGCTGCTACTGAGCCTATCTAGATATGGTTTTCAGCATATAATATCAAGAGACTAACGCAAATTAGACAATAGAAGTAAATTAAAGAGTTGTTTAAAATTGCATGCTCTTTCTAAATCATGAATGCAAAATTTGTGTTTAATGTCCCTTAAACACTTGCTTAGATGAACCAAATTATTAAGTTTTAGGAGATGCATTTTGCGAAGTATTAACTGTCTTTTTTTTATTTGACGCTGCTGAATCTCTTGCATTCCTTATGCTGAACATTTGAATTTTTGTTTTCCCAGTATAAGGTATGCATTAAATCTGTACCACTATGCACTTTTAATGTGGCTCCAAAAATAACAGCCATCTATGATACTAGGTTAAAAAGGTTCTGATTCTGACAAGAGGAGTCAGTTTTTCCTAGAAACCCCTGATTTACAACAGCAGCCTTGGGCCTCCATTACATATAGAGTGTCACCCGCAAAAGCCGGCAACGCCGGTTTTTGCGCGTTTTTGGTATCCTATATACAGCGCCGCATATAAATGCCGCACGTATATTTCACCCGTCGCTCGCAATTTTTACTCCCATAAGCTAACATGGGACCGCGTCGTAAATCGGTATCCAATAGCCAGCGCAAGGCCTTACGTGGCGTAAATGGAGAAATCTTATTCCATTTTTACCTCGCCATAAAAGGCAGCCGTAGCAGGTCTTGCACTGAGTATGGGAGCACCGTAACTCCCTAATATGCCTGCAACAATAAACTAATACCTAACGCTTGCGCAGTGTCTATCTACCTGTCAACCGCAATCCCCCACCGCAATAACTAATAAAGTGTATTAACCCCTAAACCGCCATAGCCCACACCGAAATTAACCTATTCTAGTATTAACCCCTAAACTGCCATAGCCCACACCGCAATTAACCTATTCTAGTATTAAACCCTAAACCTCCATCGCCAACAAAGCCTATTAAATGTATTAACCCCTAATCTGCCGCCACCAATGTCGCTACCACTATAATAAAGTTATTAACCTCTAAACCTAAGTCTAACCCTAACACCCCCCTAACTTAAATAAATCGAAATAATATTACTATTATTAACTCAATTATACCTATTTAAAACTAAATACTTACCTATAAAATAAACCCTAAGATAGCTACAATATAATTAATAATTACATTGTAGCTATTTTAGGATTTATTTTTATTTTACAGGCAACTTTGTATTTATTTTAACTAGGTACAATAGCTATTAAATAGTTAATAGCTATTTAATAGCTACCTAGTTAAAATAATTACAAATTTACCTGTAAAATGAAACCTAACCTAAGTTACAATTACACCTAACACTACATTACCATTAAATTAATTAATTAAATAAATTAACTACAATTACCTAAAATGAAATAAAATTAAATAAAATAAACTATAGTACAACCCCCCCCCCACTAAATTACAGAAAATAAAAAAAAATACAAGAAGTTTAAACTAATTACACCTAATCTAATCCCCCTAATAAAATAAAAAGCCCCCCAAAATAATAAAATGCCCTACCCTATACTAAATTACAAATAGCCCTTAAAAGGGCTTTTTGTGGGGCATTGCCCCAAAGTAATCAGCTCTTTTACCTGTAAAAAAAGAAATACACCCCCCCAACATTACAACCCACCACCCACACCCAACCTTACTCTAAAACCCACCCAATCCCCCCTTAAAAAACCTAACACTACCCCATTAAAGATCAGCCTACCTTGAGCCGTCTTCACCCAGCCGGGCAGAAGTCTTCATCTGATACGGGCACAAGTGGTCCTCCAGCCGGTCAGAAGTCTTCATCCGATCCGGGCAGAAGAGGTCCTCCATCTGGGAAGAAGTCTTCATCCAAGCGGCATCTTCTATCTTCTTCCATCCGATGAGGAGTGGCTCCATCTTGAAGACATCCGACGCGGGGCATCCTTCCTGGCAGACGGACTAACGACAAATGAAGGTTCCTTTAAATGACGTCATCCAAGATGGCGTCCCTTGAATTTTGATTGGCTGATAGATTCTATCAGCCAATCGGAATTAAGGTAGGAAAAATCCTATTGGCTGATGCAATCAGCCAATTGAATTGAAGTTTAATCCGATTGGCAGATCCAATCAGCCAATAGGATTGAGCTTGCATTCTATTGGCTGATTGGAACAGCCAATAGAATGCGAGTTCAATCTGATTGGCTGATTGCATCAGCCAAAAGGATTTTTCCTACCTTAATTCCGATTGGCTGATAAAATCCTATCAGCCAATCGGAATTCAAGGGACGTCATCTTGGATGATGTCATTTAAAGGAACCTTCATTCGTCGTTAGTCCGTCGGCCAGGAAGGATGCTCCGCGTCGGATGTCTTCAAGATGGACCCGCTCCTCGTCAGATAGAAGAAGATAGAAGATGCCGCTTGGATGAAGACTTCTTCCCGGATGGAGGACCTATTCTGCCCAGATCGGATGAAGACTTCTGCCCGGCTGGAGGACCACTTGTGCCCAGATCGGATGAAGACTTCTGCCCGGCTGGGTGAAGACGGCTCAAGGTAGGGTGATCTTCATGGGGTAGTGTTAGGTTTTTTTAAGGGGGGATTGGGTGGGCTTTAGAGTACGGTTGGGTGTGCGTTGTAATGTTGAGGGGAGTATTTCTTTTTTTACAGGTAAAAGAGCTGATTACTTTGGGGCAATGCCCCACAAAAAGCCCTTTTAAGGGCTATTTGTAATTTAGTATAGGGTAGGGCATTTTATTATTTTGGGGGGCTTTTTTATTTTATTAGGGGGATTAGATTAGGTGTAATTAGTTTAAACTTTTTTTGTACTATAGTTTATTTTATTTAATTGTATTTAATTTTAGGTAATTGTAGTTAATTTATTTAATTAATTTAATGATAGTGTAGTGTTAGGTGTAATTGTAACTTAGGTTAGGTTTTATTTTACAGGTAAATTTGTAATTATTGTAACTAGGTAGCTATAACTATTTAATAGCTATTGTACCTAGTTAAAATAAATACAAAGTTGCCGGTAAAATAAAAATAAATCCTAAAATAGCTACAATGTAATTATTAATTATATTTTAGCTATCTTAGGGTTTATTTTATAGGTAAGTATTTAGTTTTAAATAGGAATAATTGAGTTAATAATAGTAATATTATTTCGATTTATTTAAATAATATTTAAGTTAGAGGGGTGTTAGGGTTAGACTTAGGTTTAGGGGTTAATAACTTTTTTATAGTGGCGGCGACGTTGGCGGCGGCAGATTAGGGGTTAATAGATTTAATAGGCTATATGGGGGGTGGCGGTTTAGGGCTTAATACTAGAATAGGTTTATTGCGGTGTGGGCTATGGCAGTTTAGGGGTTAATAATTTAGTTATTACTTGCGGTGTGGGCTATGGTGGTTTAGGGGTTAATAATTAGGCTTATTGCATTGTGGGGGATTGCCGGTCTAGGGGTTAATATATTTATTATTACTAGTGAGAGGGGGGATTGGGGTTTTACGTGTCGGGCTATTTTTGGGAGGCAGGTTAGACTTTTACAGGAAATTTTATATTTCCTTTACTTTTCTTAGGCGCCGGCAGTTTCTAAAGTGCCGTAAGTCACTAGCGACTCCAGAAATTTGTATTTGCGCTTATTTCTGGACATCGCTAGTTTATCAGACTTACGGCACTTTATGAACTGCCGGCGGGGTATATGTAATACCCCGATGTGCGAGGTGAAATTACGGGCGGCGCAGGTTCCCACGCTTGCACCTAAACCTGCGCCGTATATCAGATTGTGTCCTTGGTTTGAGGACATCTTACCTTACTGTGATTCCCATTCAATATCACTGTAAATGGTATTTGTTATAAAGGGTTTATGATCTGATTGGTGATTTTGATTATATTAGTTAGAATAGTCTTTGTTCTTTTTCTAGCAATTTTTGGTCTTAATTTTTATTTATAACCACGCTGTGTCTATTGTCTAATCCTTATTAGATGTCTTGTCTATGGCTGGACAGATAGCTCAGCATGCTAAGGCACTGTGGCTGAGCTCTGTTGCAACCCAAGGGTTGCAGGTTCGATCCCTGGCGAGGTACTCTCAGCCTTTCATCCTTCCGAGGTCAATAACATGAGCAGCGCCTTTAGACCCTTACGGGTGATTAGCTGCGCTTTACAAGTACCCAATACATACTGAAAAAAAATTGGCTTATTTTTTTACCATCTTCATCCTACATCAATGGTTTATTTCACTTAATTACTTTTATCATCAATTTTGCTTTGCTCTTTTGATATTCTTTGTTGAAGGTTAAACACAGGTAGGCTCATAGGCTGATTTCTAAGCCCTTGAAGGCCGCCTCTTATCTCAGTGTATTTTATCAGCTTTCACAGACAGTGCTAGTTCATGTGTGCCATATAGAAAACATTGTGCTAACCCCTGTGGAGTTATGCATGATTCACTAATTGGCCTAAATACAAGTTTGTAAAAAGCATTAAGATAAGGGACAGTCAGCAGAGACTTAGATACAAGTTAATCACAAAGCTAAAAAGTATATTAATATAACCGTGTTGGTTATGCAAAACTGGGCAATGGGTAATAAAGGGATTATCTATTTTTTTTAAACAAACCACATACTGCTGGATTCCTTTCTATAATTGTGGTTTCTATTGGTAAAACATTAACTGGTAAACTAAATTTGTAGGACTCAGCGTATAACTTCTTCCAAATTAGATTTGAACAGCTTTCCAGTACATTCCAATTTATATCTTTCTGTTAACATTCAAAGTTGATAAACTATCTTTTTGGATCAATTATGATTACTTCTTAACCCTCTAATTTGCATTTTCTTTGGCTTTAAATGTACAGCAATGCTTTGATTAACTCCGTAATTTATGTGACACAGATTTGCTAATTTCCCAAGGGCTTATATTTTTATGAAGATATGTTGTGTTTGTACTCTATACTCTACAGAATTAACAACTTGACTCAGTTTTGTATGGGGCTCAATTTCAAATACTCAATTTTGTAAACTATTCATGCATGGGTGAAAAATGAAGAGATCAACAAGCATTCCTTGTGGGGATTCTGTATTTCTTAAGTTAAATAAGATATGCATTTATTTCCACTTTTTTAAATCAATTATTCATTCATTTGCATTTTACATCAGATATAACTTTGCATGTAAAACTATTTCCTCTTTTTTCTTTAAAAGGTTCTACAATGAACATACAAAAAAGGGCTGTGAATTATCAGTAAACGAGCACTAGATACTAAACATAATTGTGTGAAAATGTGCAAGTCGGTATCTAAAGAAAACAGTCTAAAAATGAAATATATTTGTCTACACTGTGTTTCAGACATTAAAATGAATATTTAATTAACACAAAAGTAAGCAAATAGTTAGGGGCTATAATTTTGCTAGCCAGTTTTGATTTTTGAGTAGGAGCAAGGGATCACATAGAAAGTACTTACATTTTAGGGGGGTATTTTGTGGTTGGTATTGAGCTGGGAGATTTTGATTAAAGGGACAGTAAAAACTTTGAGACTGTAATATAAAATGTTTAATTATGCATAATAAAACAACTTTATAATATATTTGTATTATTTATTTTACCCCATTTTCTTGTAATTTAAGTTGGAATTAAATTAAATTTGTGGGTTTTCCAGTCCTGGGAATTAAATTAGAACATCCCAGGCTTCACAAGTAGGGATGGGCGAATGTTTATAAAAATTTGAAAATTTTAAATTAATTTTTTATACATTCGTTCGTTTGAATCGAATTTTGAATGTTTATATAACATTCTAACATTCTATTTTCGAATTTTTGTTTTCAAATTTTTCAATAAAATTTGAAAATATACGTTAGAATAATAGAATGTTTAGCTATGTATTTATTCAATTTTGAAATGTAATATTCGAATTCGAATGTGACATTCAAATTCGAAATAGTTTTCTAGTCTACAACTGTGTTTAATAAATGTAATATTCGAATTCGAATGCTACATTCAAATGTCACATTCGAATTTGAAATAGAATTTCTAATCTAATACGGTTTTTTTAAATCTAATATTCAAATTCGAATGTGACATTCAAATTTGAAATAGTATTTCTAGTTTACAACTCTGTTTAATAAATGTGATATTCAATTAGAATGTGATATTCGATTAGAATGTGACATTCGATTAGAATGTGACATTCGAATTTGAAATAGTATTTCTAGTCTAATACTGTGTTTTATAAATGTAATATTCATATTTGAATGTGATATTTGATTTTAATGTGATATTCGATTTGAATGTGACATTCAAATTCAAAATAGTGTTTCTAGTCTACAATTGAGTTTTATAAATGTGACATTCGAATTCGAATGTGACATTCGAATTCAAATGTGACATTCGAAGACTGTAAATAACATTCGAAAATGTTGTTCTCTTGAAAGGGAAGTATAAATTAGGTTTATTTAGGTGAGATGTGAGGGAATTATGTAGAAGGGGAATATATTTGTGGTAGGTGAGTATGTTGTAGTGAGACTGCTTACGTTTGATGGACTATTCAATATTAAATCCTGTTTTTCATGTGACTGTATCTTTGGATTAAGTGAACACATTTCTTTGAAGATTTGTGTTTACCTTTAGTAACTGGAAATGCTTAAAACTTTAAGTAAATTGATTATTTTTGTCATTATTATATGCTTAAAGTTATTTTCCCTAACTCTTAACATTAAAAATGATTGGCGAACCTGCAGCTAAATCATTTACACCAATTTATGAAATTTGAAGAAATATGTTATTGTGTAGTAGACTTTTTTTGGTTTGGCCAAAAACAAATAGCAGTAGCTGAAATATATTAAGTCCTTTATATTTTCTGTATATTTTGAGCATGCTCAGTAGAAGCAAATGGCTGAACAATATAAGAAGGCATGTTCATCAGTGATTTGGCAGAACAGGATTTTGGGAGTTGTATTTGCAGATATTGATCTGTATATTTCTTTAGGCAGGTGGACATTGAGTATCTGCACTGGTTTCTATATACATATAACTGGATGTTTGACTACATACACACCACAAATATACAAATACATTATTCAAATACCTTCATAAAATACATAAAAAACACTCAAAAAAATGGACAAACACACACCACAATTACTACCCAAAACTACACAAACGCTACTCACACACAAATCACATCAACACAAAGGGCTCCATGTACAAAGCAGCATAAGCTGCTCCGGAGCCCTTATCGGGCAGGTTCGCACATGAGAGCGTGATTCACGCAATGTAAGAAGCAGAGGTCATTAGAGCTCTACTTCTTACACTCTTCGCAACCTCTGAGGTTGTAAAGCGAAATCACAGAGAGCTCTGGGTGATTGACAGTCTCTTCTCTCACGCAATTTGTTATGCAAATGAAGAGGCGGGCATTAGGGCCAGTGGAGTAACAGATCCGCAATCCAGTTAATACCTTGGGCCCAAACAATTATTTTATTATTATTATTATCAGGTATTTATAAAGCACCAGCAGATTACGTAGCGCTATACAAGTAATAATGGAACATTACAGGGACACCAGGGTGGGAGGTGGAGGAAGACTTGGTGGGCTAGTGCGTGCAGAGAGGCTGTAGGACTGCTTGTTGCTGTGAGGTCTGTGTGAGAAAGAGTTTTAAAGGTAAAACTTCCTGTTGATAGAGGGTAGAGGTGCAGCTTGGAGAGGGGGAGAGGGGAATGCTAAAACCAATTTAAAATTAGCCCAACAGATATAAGAATAAAATGCACTCATTGTCTTGATTGGAGATAGATGAATTACCTTCAAATGTATGTTGTTTGCAGAGAGGCTGTGGGATCTTAAATGTATGTTGTTTGCAGAGAGGCTGTGGGATCTTAAATGTATGTTGTTTGCAGAGAGGCTGTAGGATCTTAAATGTATGTTGTTTGCAGAGAGGCTGTAGGATCTTAAATGTATGTTGTTTGCAGAGAGGCTGTAGGATCTTAAATGTATGTTGTTTGCAGAGAGGCTGTAGGATCTTAAATGTATGTTGTTTGCAGAGAGGCTGTGGGATCTTAAATGTATGTTGTTTGCAGAGAGGCTGTGGGATCTTAAATGTATGTTGTTTGCAGAGAGGCAACTACACAAATACATATTACACACACACATTTTTACAATAAAAACATAGGAAATACAATTGCAAAAATATATGTCAATGCCAATCAATTTTAAAAAAGAAATCCACAGAAATACTGAAATTAAACTTCCTGACCCTAAATAATGTATTACTAAAATATAATTCAAAATTTTATTTGATGAGGGAGTTTAGCTTAGGAAATTTTCATGTTTTAACATTTAATTAAAAAAATAATCTCTGCCAATAAATAAAACAATAAAGAACCTTGGTAATTGCATTGCAAATTTGAATACAATAAAAAAACAGGGGGTCCCATATACTGAATGGTGGATGGACAAGGTTCACGACTTGTCCGACCGCTATTTAGTACATGTCCGCATGCACTATTGCATTAGAACTTCTTGTGCAGAACGGCCCGCCTTTGAAAGAGCATTTTCAACATGTTTATCTCTGCCTACTGGATGATGGAGAGGGTGAAGCATGTGCCAGCATCCAAAGCTTAATACATTGAGCTCATGGAGTCTATATACACATTACTTTTTTGTTTATATACATGATTTTATTACAAGACCAGAGACTCCTATTTTGCATATCTTTCTTTACTACTCATATGCAGCCTTTAAAAGTAAACCATAACATATACTGAAATACAATAAGAAGCTAACATGAGAGCTGCTTATAACAGAAGAAAAAACAGCCAATCAGAGAAGGGAGTTGACGATAAACAGACTCATATACTGTCAAACCTCCTCTTTCTTTTTGCTGCTCATCAAAGATGCTCATTGTGTTTTATTATCAATAAAAAAATTTTTTCTAGTATCTGTATTATCATATTGTTTTTCTCTTATACATTTTTCTCTGTAGCCTTTTTCCTTTCATTTATTGTTTATCCCTTTGAGCGTTTTTTCTTTCTACAATACATTTTTCCTTTTACCTTTATTTAGTTTGTATGACCGTTTTTACTTTCTCTTTTCTCCCTATATCGTTGGTTTTGTAATGCGGTCTCTCTTACCGCTTTTACCTGATCCTCTGAAGTTCAACACATCTTCTGAGTGTCCAATTTCCTCCCCTCAGCTGTGCACATCGGCGCCGCTATTTTGGGGGCTGTCCTGTGGCTCTCTTCCCGCCCTCTTGCCTGACGTGTGGGAGAGACGCCTCAGTGCAGCTCTGTTGCTTCATTAGCAACTTTGTTCTCAATTACGGTTGCTATTCTCCTCAAAACTTGCCTCCGTTACCATCTTGTGGCCAGGAAATTTAAGTACATTATTAAATATATATTTTAAGTTATTTTTTCACTTAGCTTAGTAGTTTTTGTGGTAAATTTATTTAGTACCCAAGTTATTTACTTAACTTTTTTCTGCAACATTGATATATTATTGTATATTATTCTATTTATATTCTGCTGGATTAAATATTTTCTTATATAATTTATTTTAAGAATTTGTTAAATTTATATTTTAGCATGTCTGAAATCCCTGAAGGAAGTAATCCTTTAACTGCACATTCTGTGCAAGTTATGATAGACTCTTCAATGAGTAAATTATTTAACAAAATAACCACTTTAATGTGTATAAAGGATTCTAGAAAATCTTTAAAAAGGAAGAATCCATCTATTGCTGTTCAAGCAAGCAAGAAGAGAATTGTTAAATCACGTCAGTTACTTTCTGACACTCTTCCTCACAGCAAAGGAAGTAAAACAACTGTTAAAAGAACCCTGCACCCCAAGGGTACTCATATGGGGGATGCCATTGTAATGTCAAAATATAAATCTAAGGTAAAAAATATTGAAAAAATCCCTTCCTCTAATTCAAATTCTTCAGATGAAGATGACTACACTGACATTAATTCTGATTCATTTGATAATTCAGACCACTGTAATTATTCTCCAGCTGCCAAAAAACACAAAAAGATGACAACATTTTAAAAAAAAATTAAATGAGGAAGAGGAAAATGAATTTTTGGATTGTCTGGGTAACCCAAGATTTAACCCAGACAAGTTACACCATCCCCGTTCATCGGAATGGTGTCCTTCAATTGATGTAGCTAAGTTTATTGACTTTCAACTTCGCAAACCCCTAAAGAAGCAAGCCAGAAATAAAATGAGGGCAGAATGCCCTCGCCCCCTTCTTCCAAAAAATGCTGCCCTCACCCCCGAGGTTGACCCCAAAGTCCTAAAATTTATTGGAGCCCAAGGGTACAAATTAAAAAAGGGTATTGACAAATCCTGGAAAATCTGTCAGGATAAACTTCTCGACACTGTAGGTCCCCTAACCAAACTGTTCGAGTTATCTGAAATGGGAGTTTCTGAAAATGCTCCATTGGATCCTTTTGTGGTTAGAGAATGGGTCCAAAGACTCCTTTGTTTTGTTGTTAATACCAACCCTGCCATGTCTCTCGAAAGACGCCGCAACCCAAAGATATGTGACTTTGCTTCTAATAGCATTGCATCAGATAACAATGGTCTCCTCTTTGGAGACTCGTATCTAAAGGAGTTGAATCAATATGTCAACACCTTTTCCAACCTGAATAAAGTAAAATCCTCAGTTAAGAAACATTTTTACCCATCCCAGAATTTCTCTGACAGGGCCAGGAGAGGCAGAGGCTGCTTTCCCGGCCGTCAACCGTTCATATCCAGGTCTCACCAATCCCACTATCCTCCCCAATTCAAATCCCATTACCAGAGGAACTACCAAGAACCCTCAACTTCCTCCTTTTTCCCTACAAGAGGGCGCCCATGGAACCAAAGAAGTTTCAGGGGCAGGACAAGATCAAGACAAGCTCCAGGTATGTTCATTATTTCCTCCTCATGCTCTTTTTTTCCCCAGACAGAATTGGTGGCAGAATCGCATTGTTTGCCCAAAATTGGGTTTCAATTACCTCAGACCCTTGGATTCTTCAAGCGGTCTCAGGCATTCTCATAGAATTTGTTTCTCAACCTATTCAAATAAAACGTCCTCACCCTATCCACTTTTCAAAAAGCGACAAACTTCTGGTTCAAGACAAAATCTCAAACCTTTTTTCCAAAAGAGCAATTTTGCCTGCTCTATACCCTTACAACGCTTATTTAAGCAACCTTTTTCTGGTCAAAAAGAAAAACAATCAATTCAGACCAGTAATAAATTTAAAATCCTTGAACGTTTATGTTCAGTACAATCATTTCAAGATGGAGGGCATTCATCTTTTAAGAGAATGTGTGAGAGAAAACGATTGGTTAGTTTGCCTAGATCTCACAGAAGCATATTTGACCGTTCCGGTTGCTCAAGAGCATTAGAAATATTTGACTTTCAGTTGGAAAGACGAATTTTGGAATTTTACCTGCCTTCCTTTTGGTCTGTCCTCAGCTCCTTGGATTTTCACCAAGCTATTGAAACCCGTGGTAGCTTGGCTGAGACTTCGGGGAGTTCGTTTAATAATTTATTTGGACGACATTCTTATTATGGACCAAAATTTCCTAGCTCTTCAGAATCACCTTTATTCAACAATTTCCTTGTTGGAATCTCTAGGTTTTATTGTGAACAAACAGACGTCAGTTCTTCTCCCTACCAGATCTTTGATTTTCCTGGGATTCCAAATAGACACTGTCTTATCTACCTTGAGTCTTCCTTCAGACAAAGTGAAGAATATCAAGAAAGAAATTTTGAAAACTTTAATCAAAGATTCAGTTCCTATCAGGACTATAGCCAGGATAGTAGGGTTACTTTCATCCTCTATTCAGGCTATATTCCCCGCTCCATTACATTATCGCGAACTCCAGAGATTAAAGATTCTTCATTTGAGAAAAGGTTTTTCTTATTCTCATTTGATTCCCCTTTCTTCAGAAGCCAAGGACAAACTTTCCTGGTGGCTTTCTCATTTGGAAGCCTGGAATGGAAGAGCCATTTATGGCAAGACTCCAGATTTCATTATCGAATCCGACGCCAGTCTTTCAGGCTGGGGAGCTCGTTGCGGTCCATCCATCACAGGTGGCAAATGGACTCTGGAAGAGAAACGATTTCATATCAATTGTTTAGAATTATTGGCTGGCTCGTTTGCAGTCCAAAGTTTTGCCAAATTTTCTTCTCCAGTTTCTATTCTCCTGCGTATAGACAATATCTCGGCAGTACGATATCTCAATTTTTTGGGAGGTACTAAATCCAGAGATTTATCCAATATAACCAAAGACTTCATTCACCTTTGTTTGGACAGGCATATTTCTATCAAAGCAGAATATATTCCAGGTCAATCAAATTTAGCTGCGGATTGGGGATCACGTCATTTTACGGATTTCAGCGACTGGAAATTGGACAGGAACATTTTCCTTTCTCTCCCATCTCTCAGAGGTCCCTTTTGTTTGGATCTTTTTGCATCCAGGACCAATTTTCAGATTCATCCGTATTTCAGTTGGCGTCCGGATCCAGAGGCAGCGGCCATAGATGCTTTTCTCCATCCCTGGCCTCTTCAGAGAGCTTACGCTTTCCCTCCTTTCTCAATGATCCCGAGGACAATTTCAACTGTTCACAGGGATCTTCTTTGTTTAATAATTGTGACCCCCTTTTGGCCAACACAATCGTGGTACCCCTCTCTCCACGAGATGTCCATCAATCTCCCGATTCTGTTTCCTCCCCTGCCTCATCTTCTCACGAATCCCGAAGGCAGTTTTCACAGCCTAGTTCTCCAAGGTTCTCTTCTCCTAGTAGCATGGACGATCTCAGGGGACCCTGGTCTCTCTGAGGCCTTTCGGAAGGAGCTAAATCTCTCATCCAGGATTCCTGGGCCCCAGGGTCTCGTAGATGCTACTTTGCAGCATGGTCTAAATGGTCTTGCTGGTGCTTGCGGAGAAATTTGGATCCCTTTTCTTCAGATGTAACTGATATTATCAACTACCTATCTCACCTTTTTGACTCAGGCCTTGCTTACAGAGCTATTAATGTTTATAGTTCAGCTATTTCTGCATGACATAATTTAATTAATAACCTTTCTGTGGGCAAGCATCTAATGATTTGTCGGGTTCTCAAAGCTATCAGACTAAAATGTCCTCCGGTCCCTAAATATGAATTTTTCTGGAACGTGGATTTAATTTTTTCCCTTTTTAAATATTGGCCTGATAATGTTTCCTTATCCCTAAAACAACTTTCTGCCAAACTCGCTACTCTTCTCTGTCTAATTTCTTTTAGAAGAGTGTCTGATGTTAAAGCTTTAGATTGGAATTCTAAATGTTTTTCCCCTGAAGGGGGACTAAACGTCTCGTAGGACTAAAACTCTCTCTACTTACATTTTTTATCCTTATCTCCCTTCTGTGCCTTCTCTCTGTGTGGTTAAATGTCTAAAGTCTTATGAATCTAGAACTCTATCCTTCAGAAATCCTTCTGTCAATCAGCTTTTGATTTATTGTGCTCCTCCTTATGCTCCTATAACTTCTACTTCCATTGCAAGATGGGTTAAATGGGTCGAGAAAGAAGCCGGTATTGATATATCTTTTACAGCCCATTCTGTTAGAGGTTCGGCTGCCTCGAAGGCCTTTCTAAAATCTGCCCCTCCTCAACAAATTTTGAGTGCAGCGGATTGGTCTTCGGATTCTATTTTTAAACAATTCTATTTCAGACCCATTCAACATGCTTCTCTTAATCTTTTTTCCTAATTTTTCCTATTAAGCTTTAAACTTGTAAAATAGGAGTCTCTGGTCTTGTAATAAAATTCTGATTATCCTAATTCTTTGAAGGTATAATCTAGATTTTATTAAAGACGCAGAGACGAGTATTTCCCCACCTCAAATATGTTGTTATATCCCTCCCCTTTGTCAATTATTTATATTACTAATAAAAAATTATGTTTTACAGTTTCCATCTGAATGCAACCCATTCTTTTTATCTGGATTTAATCCATTTCAAGATAATCATCCTTCTTCAAATGAAATTTGGATGTCTTTGATTTCTTCGATAAACCTCATCAGTTCTAAAGAATTCTTCAATCAATTTTTCATTTTGTTGGCTTCTGTGATTTTATGCTGTTTTGGACTTTTTGGACTGTTTATGTTTATTAATATCATGTTCTTTGTGAGCATCTACTAGAAAGAGGAGGTTTGACAGTATATGAGTCTGTTTATAGTCAACTCCCTTCTCTGATTGGCTGTTTTTTCTTCTGTTATAAGCAGCTCTCATGTTAGCTTCTTATTGTATTTCAGTATATGTTATGGTTTACTTTTAAAGGCTGCATATGAGTAGTAAAGAAAGATATGCAAAATACTTGTCTCTGTATCTTTAATAAAATCTAGATTATACCTTCAAAGAATTAGGATAATCAGAATTTTGTAACCATTTTTGAGAGACATCCAAGTACATTAGCACCAAATAATGTTACAATGCATCAGAAAATATTACAAGGACTGTCACAACTATATATATTTTAAAAATGCATATTTTATTCTTAAGATGATGTGCATCAATTTCCTTTCAAATACTTTAGCTGCATATGCAGAAGAAGAGATGACCCTGATATGTGAGTTCATGATATTGTCATGAACATGTATGGTAGGGTTGTAAGAAGATCAAGAGTTTAATATCAGGAAGGGCAATGTTTTATTGTGGAAACACGGCCAATATAAAAAAAAATTGTGATAGTGTAAGGCACATTTGTGCCGAGAGTGCCCTAATGGTGTGAGTGTGTAGCAGGAAGGTGGGGAAAAGAGTGCTGAAACATTTTGTAGAAAATAGAGGAGTAAATGAAGAGTTATAGACATAAGGTTGGAAGAACAGTCAGGGAACATTTAAGGAAATAGTAGAGAAACAGAAATCACATTTTATTTTAAGATTTTAAGAGAATGTGATATTTTCAATAAAGTAATAATAAAGATTCATTAAAGGGCCAGTCTACACCAGAATTGTTATTGTTTTAAAAGATAGATAATCCCTTTATTACCAATTCCCTAGTTTTGCATAACTAACACGGATATATTAATATACTTTTTACCTCTGTGATTACCTTGTATCTAAGCCTCTGCAAACTGCCCACTTATTATAATTCTTTTGAAAGACTTGCATTTTAGCCAATCAGTGCTGACTCCTAGGTAACTCCATGTGCATGAGCACAATGTTATCTATATGACACACATGAACTAACACCCTCTAGTGCTGAAAAACTGTCAAAATACATTCAGATAAGAGGCAGCCTTCAAGGTCTAAGAAATTAGCATATGAACATCCTCGGTTTAGCTTTTAACTAAGAACACCAAGTAAACAAAGCAAAATTGGTGATAAAACTAAATTGGAAAGTTGTTTAAAATGACATGCCCTATCTGAACCATGAAAGTTTATTTTGGACTAGACTGTCCCTTTAAATACTTGTAACGAATGGTTTCCACACATTAAAGAAAATTGTCAATGATTTAAAAAATAAAATAGTTTATTTAAAATTGTATGCTGTGTATGATTTAGGTAAATGCTCTGCCGCTCACAAAACACACAAGCACATACACACACACACATATAGATACAATATATATATATATATATATATATATATATATATATATATATATATATATATATATATATATATATACAGGGAGTGCAGAATTATTAGGCAAATTAGTATTTTGACCACATCATCCTCTTTATGCATGTTGTCTTACTCCAAGCTGTATAGGCTCGAAAGCCTACTACCAATTAAGCATATTAGGTGATGTGCATCTCTGTAATGAGAAGGGGTGTGGTCTAATGACATCAACACCCTATATCAGGTGTGCATAATTATTAGGCAACTTCCTTTCCTTTGGCAAAATGCGTCAAAAGAAGGACTTGACAGGCTCAGAAAAGTCAAAAATAGTGAGATATCTTGCAGAGGGATGCAGCACTCTTAAAATTGCAAAGCTTCTGAAGCGTAATCATCGAAAAATCAAGCGTTTCATTCAAAATAGTCAACAGGGTCGCAAGAAGCATGTGGAAAAACCAAGGCGCAAAATAACTGCCCATGAACTGAGAAAAGTCAAGCGTGCAGCTGCCAAGATGCCAAGAGCTCCAGTCCGACTCAGACGCCAGCAAGGTGGAGGTGGAGTACTGGTTTGGGCTGGTATCATCAAAGATGAGCTTGTGGGGCCTTTTTGGGTTGAGGGTGGAGTCAAGTTCAACTCCCAGTCCTACTGCCAGTTTCTGGAAGACACCTTCTTCAAGCAGTGGTACAGGAAGAAGTCTGCATCCTTCAAGAAAAACATGATTTTCATGCAGGACAATGCTCCATCACAAGCGTCCAAGTACTCCACAGCGTGGCTGGCAAGAAAGGGTATAAAAGAAGAAAATCTAATGACATGGCCTCCTTGTTCACCTGATCTGAACCCCATTGAGAACCTGTGGTCCATCATCAAATGTGAGATTTACAAGGAGGGAAAACAGTACACCTCTCTGAACAGTGTCTGGGAGGCTGTGGTTGCTGCTGCATGCAATGTTGATGGTGAACAGATCAAAACACTGACAGAATCCATGGATGGCAGGCTTTTGAGTGTCCTTGCAAAGAAAGGTGGCTATATTGGTCACTGATTTGTTTTTCTTTGTTTTTGAATGTCAGAAATGTATATTTGTGAATGTTGAGATGTTATATTGGTTTCACTGGTAAAAATAAATAATTGAAATGGGTATATATTTGTTTTTTGTTAATTTGCCTAATAATTATGCACAGTAATAGTCACCTGCACACACAGATATCCCCCTAAAATAGCTATAACTAAAAACTACTTCCAAAACTATTCAGCTTTGATATTAATGAGTTTTTTGGGTCCATTGAGAACATGGTTGTTGTTCAATAATAAAATTAATCCTCAAAAATACAACTTGCCTAATAATTCTGCACTCCCTGTATATACATACACATATACACACACAAATAAATACTCATACATATACACACACAAATATACAAATATACACACACACACCCATCTAGACAAACACACACATACATATACACACACACACACACACAAATATATATATATATAAAGACTCACACAGACATATACACACATATACACACACAAACACACATTCATGCACATACATAAACACACACACATAGACATACACACACTCATACACATATAAGCACATAGAGGCACTCATGCACATGTACACACATATATATAAAAACAAACACACACACACAGACATTTACACACACACATACTCATAGTCATGCAAATTTACACACATATATATATATATATATATATATATATATATATATATATATATATCAAAATAACAAGAGTATTGCATTGAGCAATGATACTTTTTTTATTGGACTAACTATACATTTATAAGTTGACAAGCTTTCGGAAGAGTTCCTTCCTTTATCAAGTCTGAAGCAATACTGACCAATTCAATGGAATTTACAGATTATATCTTAAAACACAGAATAGCTAAGGAGACAGAAAGTGCAGGGAGAGGAGGAGGTGTCGTAAAAATCATGAGGGGGGCTTAGGTAACAGGCAGACAGTGTCCAGTGTAGGAGAACAGACAGGGGAAATATATAGCTATACATAGAGCATATACTGACATAAAGTTATATATCAACATTGAATCAATATCTATAAAGATGTGAAATTGTATATACAGGGGGAGTACAAAAGTTAAAAAAAGACAAAAGTGTGGACATAGGCTTACCTGTGTACCTATGTATAAAGAATGTGGAATATACAATGTAATTGACTAAATGAAAGTATATTACAAAAAATTTTGATAATGTGTTAAGAATCCAGAGTCCACATTTAGTCCAGAATTAAACATGTTGAAGTGCATTATCATTTTCATTTCAAAGGTTTTTCTTTCCATGGTGTTTTTGAAGTTGCCTCTGAGAATTTTGATTTTGAGGTTTTGGATGGAGTGGTCAGGTTGGGTGAAATGGTGACCAACAGGGGTGCAGTATTTTGTTTCACAGTGGTTTTTGATTGAGTGTCTGTGTAAGTTCATTCGAAGGTGCAGTTTTTGGCTTGTTTCTCCAATATAGCATCCCATTTCACATGCAGTGCAATGTATCATGTATACCACATTTGCAGATATACATGAATATGCCCCTTTAATGTTATAAGATTTATTATTGTGGTTTGCTCTGCTGCTTTCACAAACGTGTTGACACAGTTTGCAGAGTGCTTTATAGCAGCACTTGGTTCCATTCTGAGTGTTCTTTTTCTCAAGGGGTAGCTTCCTATGTACCAATTTCTGTTTTAGGTTAGGTGGTTGTCTGTATGCCAGGATTGGGGGTTTTGGAAAGATTTTTTTGAGTGTGGGATCCTCTAAGAGTAGTGGCTGTAAGTCTTTTATGATTTTTCGTATACCTTCCACAGCAGGGTTGTATTTGACTACTAGTGGGATACGTGATATGTTTTTCTTCTCCCTGTATTGTAGTAAGTGTTCACGTGGAGTATTGAGGGCAGAGTTAATTTTTTTATTTATAATCCTTGTTTTGTAACCTTTTTCTCTGAATGATTGGGACAGTGTGATGAGGTGTTTGTCACGGTCCTTGGTATATATATATGTACACACATTTACACTACAATTACACTGCTTCATTTACAATGATAGCTTCATTTACATAATACTACACCACATAACCCAGCCCTTCCACTCACTCAATTAATGTTGTATTCAATTCATGCAGCAGCACATCACCTTCCTGCTTAGCCAAGCAGGGAACTTACAGGACTGGAGCTCAGGCTGGTACTTAACAACAAACACCAGTGCAGCACAAAGGGAGCACGTCTTCTGCTGACCTCTAGTAGAAAATTATATTTAAATCTATCAGAAAGATTTTAGTGAATTTCTCTGGCTCTGTGTGAGTGCTGATCACAAGCTAGCTCTGCTGTTGGAGGGAGCAATTGCCTTGTTGCCCCACCACCCCGATCCACCACTGCTTAGTATCATTTGTATATAAAACTAGCAATAATCAAGGTTAATGAGCAGTTGTCTTCATTTCTTTATTTTTTTAAATTCCAATCAAAATATTTTAAAAATGCTGTTTGGAATTATCATATTTGTGTTTTTAATTAACTTTTTAAATTCATTTATAGTGTAAGTAAAGACTCAAGATCAGCAAATTGATATCACCTTTTTTCTCAACTTAAAGGGACAGTATACTGTAAAATTGTTTTCCCCTTAATGTGTTGCCAATTACTTTTTTACCAGTTGCAGAGTATAAAATGTATATGAATTTGCTTTTTAAGTCTTATTTGTGTATATGAATTAGCTGGTTTTGTGTTTTGAAGCGGCAAACTAATAAAATGAGTTGAGCTTGTAGGTATAATCAGATCTCATTACTTTATCACATTGTGTACATATACATGCTTCTTTATGTTATATCTGTCAATAAACCAATCACCAATACTTGGAGAGAACAAAGGAAAATTAACATTGTATTACCTTATCCCTTCTATACCCCACTGAGAATGTAATTTCTTCTGCTGGCTGTGTTTACACGTCTTACTTATAGATTGTTCCTAAGGCCAAAATCTTTCAGAATAGGTGGGGATACCATAGGCTAATTCAACCATTTCAAATGCCAATTTAAGTGTAAAGTAAATACTTGTAAACAATTTAATACAATCCAGCAGGTAGAGTGGATCATTGGGAACACATTTAAAGGGAGACATTTTTTGAGTAAACTGTCCCTTGAACCTGTTATTTTAAAATATAATAATATACCTTAGCCCATCAATGTCTTAATTCATCTTCCCTCATTGATGTACATTTTTTTCCAGCGCTGCAGAATCTGTTGGCGCTCTACAAATACCTGATAATAATAATTGTGCATACATATATGTTGTTTAAATTTTTAGTTTGTTTACCATCCTTGTCCTGAATGAAAAAACAAATGAAAAAGTTCTGTAGCAAATTAATTTTTTCTCAAATATCCTGGGACATTAATATTTGGTGGAACTGGGGCTCCGGTTTTCAGCCTCTCAAGATATGTATTAAAAGGAATGAGGCAGAAGTTTTGAGCAAGGGTTTCAAATTTGCCCCTATTCAAAAACCTAACAAATTTGAAGCTTTCATTGGCGTAAATAAATTCATTAGTAATTTATCAATTAAAAAACATTTTCTTCTTAACCCCCTAGAGAGGAAATAAGAAAACGATCCAATGATATTATAAAGAGTGATATTATCCATACCAGTCTGAAATCTGCCTTAAACTCCATACATAGTAAATCTGCTCCTATGGAGGTATTTCTACAATTGGTGGAACATGGTTTAAGACAAATGAAAAGTAATCGTAATTGTAACTTAAAAAATAAAGAACAAAAAGCACGAAAAAGAACTTTAATCTGTTCAGAGTATAGTGATAAAGTCAGCGGACAAAGGAGGAGGAGTTGTAATAATAGATAAGTCAAAATATATTACAGAATGTGAACGTCTGCTGAATGATGAAAGTACATATAGGAAGTTGAATGCAAATCTTTCAAGTATGTTTAAGAAAAAAATGAAGTTCTATTTATTAAAGGGGAAAGATAAAGGGATTTTCAATAAACATGAATTTAACTCAACTAATATAGAATTCCCCAAAATTGCAACTTTTTATATCTTATCCAAACTGCAAAAAACTAAATAAATTCCTATTTCAGATAGGGACAAGGAATTGTCCAAATTAGAAATGAAGTGGATCTTCAAATTAAATACCCTAGTGCCAAATGGAATGAATATTTGTTTTGAACTATGTCACTTTTTAACATAAAATGATGTCTTTACTACTGTCACTAATGAACATAAAATTATGTCTTTATTATTGTTTTAGATTTTGTATAGCTTCTGAAAAGTGTGAGTACAATTTCATTCAGTTCCGCAACACTGGTTATATCACAGTATCACACTATTGTGTTTGGAGACATAGTTACGATTTGGGAACAGCAATTTTCACTTGGGAGAGCTGATCCTGACAGCCTTGTAAATCAAGACTGCACTTCATTTGAGCTTAAGATAGTTTATGGTTATGTGAGTAGATTACTTACACAGTTATTCACCTTTTTATATTATGTAACAATAGTGCACCATAATTTGTTTCTCTTTTCTTTGAGGTATTGTGAAAACAGAACTCCAGCATTGTTTGACACTTTATATCCTTTTTATCACATTTATTGTTGTTAGCATATTGTATTTTCCCAAAGGCAGCATTGATGTACTGAATCAAACTGCTTTATCTGCAGACTCTTTTGACTATGTGAACATGCAAGATGACCCAGGGAGATTTCTACAATTCGTCCACATAGTTGATGGCTAATATTTTAGAACATAATTCATATGATCCTGATGCTAGTAAGTGTGAGTTGTATGCTTTAAACATTTTTTTGCTGGTTGACGTAAAATGAATATTGATGTTTGTTGTAAAGATGTAAAAGTGTAAAAAGTTATTAACATATGATTAATAATAAGTAATTATTTAGGGCCAGATTACAAGCTAAATATCGCTTTCACAAAAACGATATTAATGCTCCACTGAGTAATACCAGTGTACACTAATGTGCCATGGTATTAGGAGTTAAGCACAATGTGAACACAAGCTCACATTTGCATTGCTAAGAACCATTGCGCTCACAAGAGCAAGCTTCCATAGGCTCAAATGGGAACCTATTTTAGGGGTTAATAAATTTATTATAGTAGCAGCGACGTTGGGGTTAGAAGATTAGGGGTTAATAAATGTAGGTAGGTGTCGGCGATGTTGGGGGGGCAGATTAGGGGTTAATAAAATTTAACTAGTGTTTGCGAGGCAGGAGTGCGGCGGTTTAGGGGTTAATACATTTATTAAAGTGGTGGCGATGTCCGGTCGGCAAATTAGGGGTTAATAATTGTAGGTAGGTGGCGGCGAAGTTGGGGCCGGCAGATTATTGGTTAATAAATATAATGTAGGTGTCAGCGATATTACGGGCAGCAGATTAGGGGTTCATAGGTATAATGTAGGTGGCGGCGATGTCCGGAGCGGCAGATTAGAGGTTAAAAACCTTTATTTTATTGTTTGCGATGTGGGGGGGGGGGCTCGGTTTAGGGGTTAATAGGTAGTTTATGGGTGTTAGTGTACTTTGTAGCACTTTAGTTAAGAGTTTTATGTTCCGGTGTTAGCCCATAAAACTCTTAACTACTGACTTTTAAATGCGGTCGAAGTCTTGACAGGAGAGGGTCTACCGCTCACTTCTTCCAAGACTCGTAATACCAGCGTTAGGAAAATTCCATTAAAAAGATAGGATACGCAATTGACGTAAGGGGATTTGCGGTAGCCTTGAGTCGCGGAAGAAAAGTAAGCGGTGAGCCTGTACCTGTCAGACTCGTAATACCAGCGTTAGGTAAAAAGCAGCGTTGGGACCTCTCAACACTGCTTTTTAAGGCTAACGCCAAACTCGTAATCTTGGTGTTACTTTCCCAAATTGACTTATTGCTAGTGTCGAGCCTGCATAGCCAGAAATATAGTGCCTAACTTGCACTATATAAATTATTTTTGGGGATATTATATTACTGCGGTAGGGATTCAAAGGGTCTAATTATGTGTGTTCTCTCTAAACATTGGCTTACATATATAAGACCTTTTTGTTCTCAGGAGCTAAATATCCCAGAGTCTACCCCAGGTAAAAATAGAGGGTTACCTCGTATAAAAAGTGTAAAATAAACTGTAAATAACTGTAAAAAGCTGACAGGAAAATATCACCTGAGCATCTCTATGTTAAAAAGGAAGATATTTTACCTCACAATCTCCTCAGCTCAGCTTAGTAAGTTCTGTTTAAAAAGTTATACTTCACCTGCTCCAAGCTGCACGTAAAAATAAAAAAAAATGAAGAAATGAACAGCAGCCAATCAGCATCAGCAGTTCTGAGGTCATGAACTCTTACTGTGATCTCATGAGATTTGACTTAACTCTCATGAGATTTCATAGTAAGCTTCCTTTACCTGATTGGTGAAATAATATGAGAGTTCACGAGGCTCATCCTTTCAGCTGTCCTAGGACAGACACACTAAAATGCTGCTTAGAAATCCATTACAATGGGAGGTGGCTACTGAGGAACTTTTGAGGTAAAATATCTTTCTTTTTTACATAGAGATGTTCAGGAGATATTTTCTAGTCAGCTTTTTAGAGCTATGCTCCATCACTTTCAAGTGTTTAAACATTTGGGTATTATGGCCCTATAAGTGTAAAGAAAATACTTGTAAACAATTTAATACAATCCAGCAGGTAGAGTGGATCATTGGGAACACATTTAAAGGGAGACATTTTTTGAGTAAACTGTCCCTTGAACCTGTTATTTTAAAATATAATAATATACCTTAGCCTGTCACCATCTTAATTCATCTTCCCTCATTGATGTACATTTTTTTCCAGTGCTGCAGAATCTGTTGGCGCTCTACAAATACCTGATAATAAAAATTGTGCATACATATATGTTGTTTAAATTTTTAGTTTGTTTACCATCCTTGTCCTGAATGAAAAAACAAATGAAAAAGTTCTGTAGCAAATTAATTTTTTCTCAAATATCCTGGGACATTAATATTTGGTGGAACTGGGGCTCCGGTTTTCAGCCTCTCAAGATGTGTATTAAAAGGAATGAGGCAGAAGTTTTGAGCAAGGGTTTCAAATTTGCCCCTATTCAAAAACTTAACAAATATGAAGCTTTCATTGGCGTAAATAAATTCATTAGTAATTTATCAATTAAAAAACATTTTCTTCTTAACCCCCTAGAGAGGGAAATAAGAAAATGATCCAATGATATTATAAGGAGTGATATTATCCATACCAGTCTGAAATCCATATCTGCCTTAAACTCCATACATAGTAAATCTGCTCCTATGGAGGTATTTCTACAATTGGTGGAACATGGTTTAAGACAAATGAAAAGTAATCGTAATTGTAACTTAAAAAATAAAGAACAAAAAGCACGAAAAAGAACTTAAATCTGTTAATAGTATAGTGATAAAGGCAGCTGGCAAAGGAGGAGGAGTTGTAATAATAGATAAGTCAAAATATATTACAGAATGTGAACATCTGCTGAATGATGAAAGTACATATAGGAAGTTGAATGCAAATCTTTCAAGTATGTTTAAGAAAAAAATGAAGTTCTATTTATTAAAGGGGAAAGATAAAGGGATTTTCGATAAACATGAATTTAACTCAATTAATATAAAATTCCCCAAAATTGCAACTTTTTATATCTTATCCAAACTGCAAAAAACTAAATAAATCCCCCGGGAAGGTCAGATAGGGACAAGGAATTGTCCAAATTAGAAATGAAGTGGATCTTCAAATTAAATACCCTAGTGCCAAATGGAATGAATATTGGTTTTGACTGATGTCTGTACTACTGTCACTAATGAACATAAAATTATGTCTTTATTATTGTTTTAGATTTTGAAATAACAATCCATAATGTAGATTAGATTATTGCAATTATATAAGAAATACTAATAGAAGCAAAAATAATAAGCATAATGTAACAATTTTCCTTGATATGAAATAGTAGATATAATATCTGAATATGGATTAACATTTCACCTTAAATATGAGACAGAAAAAGAAAGACCTCCTATTGGTTCAAGTTCACTTTAAAAAAGAAGTAATCTGGACCACAGATATGAAACCCTTGAAAAAGCTACGGGGGATGGCAAAACGTACGCCGGGTAGCGTGAAGTCAGTGACATCACTGTGAAGGGTTTTGCTCCTAACAGGGACCGGTAACTAAATTGATACTTTGTTTGCTGCTACAATCCATTACCATCCTCCTTGGAGGCTTTAGATATCATTCTAGTTAATGGACAAATCTTTTGTAGCCCGTAAGTGATGATATGTCCTGATATTCATTAAGTATGTTTTACATGTTTTTAAAATTTTTATAAATATTTTGTAAGGATATCAGGTCTGCAGTAAAACCAGGAGCTGATTTATAGCTTCTGAAAAGTGTGAGTACAATTTCATTCAGTTCCGCAACACTGGTTATATCACAGTATCACACTATTGTGTTTGGAGACATAGTTACGATTTGGGAGCAGCAATTTTCACTTGGGAGAGCTGATCCTGACAGCCTTGTAAATCAAGACTGCACTTTATTTGAGCTTAAGATAGTTTATGGTTATGTGAGTAGATTACTTACACAGTTATTCGCCTTTTTATATTATGTAACAATAGTGCACCATAATTTGTTTCTCTTTTCTTTGAGATATTGTGAAAACAGAACTCCAGCATTGTTTGACACTTTATATCCTTTTTATCACATTTATTGTTGTTAGCATATTGTATTTTCCCAAAGGCAGCATTGATGTACTGAATCGAACTGCTTTATCTGCAGACTCTTTTGACTATGTGAACATGCAAGATGACCCAGGGAGATTTCTACAATTCGTCCACATAGTTGATGGCTAATATTTTAGAACATAATTCATATGATCCTGATGCTAGTAAGTGTGAGTTGTATGCTTTAAACATTTTTTTGCTGGTTGACGTAAAATGAATATTGATGTTTGTTGTAAAGATGTAAAAGTGTAAAAAGTTATTAACATATGATTAATAATAAGTAATTATTTAGGGCCAGATTACAAGCTAAAAATCGCTTTCACAAAAATGATATTAATGCTCCACTGAGTAATACCAGTGTACACTAATGTGCCATGGTATTAGGAGTTAAGCACAATGTGAACACAAGCTCACATTTGCATTGCTAAGAACCATTGCGCTCACAAGAACGAGCTTCCATAGGCTCAAATGGGAACCTAATTCTCATGCCATCTCTGAACATAGCACAGCGAAGGGGGTAAGTAGTGCAGCGATGGCAGAAAATTGTTAAAATATATGTATAGGATTATATTAATATATTTTTATTGTTAATATGTGTATAGGCCATGAGAACAAGAAAAAGATATGGAATGGCTGTAGTGAAACTCTAAAATTGAGTATCATGTTGAGCCAATAATTTATCTTAAGGCAAAATTGTTTTATTTTTGGACAGAACCACATACAATGCAGTATATCTGCTAAGGCTCCATTACATTTAGGACAATTGCTTGTTCCACTATCCTGCCATTTAGATAATTTTTTTAGGCGTAATGTAGCCATCATTAATTAACTTAATATGTGATTCTTTCCAGGAACAAGATACTGGAGCCTCTTTAGCCCAATTAATGCTTGTTTGTATATTTTCTACTTTTATGTCTTGAAAGATAGACCTCCATTTATTTACCAATGAATTTAAAGCTAATTGACCTTGTTTGGCCAGCAATATAGTATAGTAATGAAATTAAGTGTATTCCGCTTCTGTATAAATTAATATAATCTCTTACGCCTAGATTATGAGCTTGGCGTTAACAGGGGTGCGTTGCTAACAAGCCTTTTTTTTCTAACGCTACCTTAAGACAACTCTGGTATTACGTTTTTTTTTAAACCTGACGTTAGCCTCAAAAAGGTGAGCGTAGAGCAAAATTTAGCTCCACATCTCACCTCAATACCAGCGTTTCTTAGGGTAGCGGAAAGCTGGCTAAACGTGCTTGTGCACGATTTCCCCATAGGAAACAATGGGGCTGAGCCAGCTGAAAAAAAACTTAACGCAGCCCGATTGTTTCCTATGGGAAAATAAAAAATATGTCTACACCTAACACCCTAACATGAACCCCGAGTCTAAACACCACTAATCTTACACTTATTAACCCCTAATCTGCTGCCCCCGCTATCACTGACACCTACATTATATTATTAACCCCTAATCTGCCGCTCCGGACACCGCCACCACCTACATTATCCCTATGAACCCCTAATCTACTGCCCCCAACATCGCCGACACCTACATTATACTTATAAACCCCTAATCTGCTGCCCCCAACGTCGCCTCCACCTACCTACAATTATTAAACCCTAATCTGCCGACCGGACATCGCCGCCACTTTAATAAATGTATTAACCCCTAAACCGCCGTACTCCCGCCTCGCAAACACTAGTTAAATTTTATTAACCCTAATCTGCCCCCCCAACGTCGTCGACACCTACCTACATTTATTAACCCCTAATTTTCTGACCCCAACGTCGCCGCTACTATAATAAATTTATTAACCCCTAAACCTAAGTCTAACCCCCCTAACTTAAATATAATTTAAATTAAATGCAATTAATTTAACATAATTAAATAAATTAATCCTATTTAAAACTAAATACTTACCGATAAAATAAACCCTAAGCTAGCTATAATATAACTAATAGTTACATTGTAGCTAGCTTAGGATTTATATTTATTTTACAGACAACTTTGTATTTATTTTAACTAGGTACAATAGTTATTAAATAGTTATTAACTATTTAACCCCTTAATGACCGCAGCACTTTTCCATTTTCTGTCCGTTTGGGACCAAGGCTATTTTTACATTTCTGCGGTGTTTGTGTTTAGCTGTAATTTTCCTCTTACTCATTTACTGTACCCACACATATTATATACCGTTTTTCTCGCCATTAAATGGACTTTCTAAAGATACCATTATTTTCATCATATCTTATAATTTACTATAAAAATTTTTATAAAATATGAGGAAAAAATTGAAAAAAACACACTTTTTTAACTTTGACCCTCAAAATCTCCTACACTTCAACAACTACCAAAAAAACTCCCATGCTAAATAGTTTCTAAATTTTGTCCTGAGTTTATAAATACTCAATGTTTACATGTTCTTTGCTTTTTTTGCAAGTTATAGGGCAATAAGTACAAGTAGCACTTTGCTATTTCCAAAAATTTTTAAAAAAAATTAGCGATAGTTACATTGGAACACTGATATCTGTCAGGAATCCCTGATTAACCCTTCACATATATATATTTTTTAAAAGAACACAACCTAAGGTATTAAACATGGGGTATTTTGACTCTTTCCATGCAACTATTTTACCACCAATCTATGCCAAAGTTTGAAAAAAAAAAAAAAAAGTGGTGATTTTTTGACAAAATAGCAATTCAAGAATACATTTACTGAGAACGTTAAGGGTTACTGCCAAATAACACCCCAATATGTCTTCAGCAGCATCTCCTGAGTACAGTGATACCACCCATGTATAGGTCTGTTGGGTTCTCTGGGGGCTAAAAGGCCTTAATTTTAGGGGGCGCATTCCAGTTTTTTAATTTGGAATTTTCACATCTGTCGTCATGCACCCATGTCCTATTTGGGACATTTCTGAAGCCGGACAATGCAAATTACCCCCATCAAACCATATATTTTTAAAAAGTAGACACCCTAGGGTATTTCAAATGCTGGTATTTTAACACTTTGCATGCACTAATTCAACCACCAGTCTTTGTCAAACTTTTGGGTAGTCATTTTGGTGTGTTATTTTTCACACGCATTGTACTTTAGGCATGGATTCTCAGTTCCTGTTATATGTTACTGACCAAAAACACCTCAATATGTGTTCAACAACAACTTCTGAGTACAGTGATACCCCCCATGTATAGGTGTGTCGGGTTCTCTGGGGGCTAAAAGGCCTTAATTTTAGGGGGCGCATTCCAGTTTTTCAACTTGGAATTTTCATATCTGTCATCATGCACCCATGTCCTATTTGGGACATTTCTGAAGCCGGCCAATGTAAATTACCCCCATCAAACCATATATTTTTGAAAAGTAGACACCCTAGGGTATTTCAAATGCTGGTATTTTAACACTTTCCATGCACTAATTCAACCACTAGTCTTTGTCAAACTTTTAGGTAGTCATTTTTTTGCATTATTTTTCACACACATTGTACTTTAGGCATATATTCTCAGTCCCTGTTATGTGTTACTGCCAAAAAAACCCTCAATATGTATTCAACAACATCTCCTGAGTACAGTGATACCCCCCATGTATAGGTGTGTCGGGTTCTCTGGGGGCTAAAAGGCCTTAATTTTAGGGGGCGCATTCCAGTTTTTCAACTTGGAATTTTCACATCTGTCATCATGCACCCATGTCCTATTTGGGACATTTCTGAAGCCGGCCAATGTAAATTACCCCCATCAAACCATATATTTTTGAAAAGTAGACACCCTAGGGTATTTCAAATGCTAGTATTTTAACACTTTCCATGCACTAATTCAACCACTAGTCTTTGTCAAACTTTTAGGTAGTCATTTTTTTGCATTATTTTTCACACACATTGTAATTTAGGCATATATTCTCAGTCCCTGTTATGTGTTACTGCCAAAAAAAACCTCAATATGTATTCAACAACATCTCCTGAGTACAGTGATACCCCCCATGTATAGGTGTGTCGGGTTCTCTGGGGGCTAAAAGGCCTTAATTTTAGGGGGCGCATTCCAGTTTTTCAACTTGGAATTTTCACATCTGTCATCATGCACCCATGTCCTATTTGGGACATTTCTGAAGCCGGCCAATGTAAATTACCCCCATCAAACCATATATTTTTGAAAAGTAGACACCCTAGGGTATTTCAAATGCTGGTATTTTAACACTTTCCATTCACTAATTCAACCACTAGTCTTTGTCAAACTTTTAGGTAGTCATTTTTTTGCATTATTTTTCACACACATTGTACTTTAGGCATATATTCTCAGTCCCTGTTATGTGTTACTGCCAAAAAAAACCTCAATATGTATTCAACAACATCTCCTGAGTACAGTGATACCCCCCATGCATAAGTTTCTTGGCTTGTTCGGGGGGTGTAATGCCAAATGTCCAACATGCGTTTGTGATTTTTTTTTCACATTTAACATATTTTCTTTGCCTATTGTCTTTTTGGGGGTATTTTAACATACCCCAATTTATTTGTTTCCATGAATGTGCATATTTTTGAAATGTTGACACCCCAAGGTATTGTATATGGTGTGCTTTGATGCATTTGAAGTAACTGTTTTAGCTAAAAAAATTGGAGAAAGTGTATGGTGGCATTTTTTCAATTTTCATTTTTACACACACATTGCTTTTTGACTATGATTTAGGAGAGACTGTTGTAAGTTAGTGCAAAAAAATACTTCAGGTTGTTTTCTGCTAGGCACCCTGAGTACACCTATGCCCCCCATGCATAGGTTTGCCAGGATTTTGGGAAGGTTATGTTACAATTTTATGACTTGTGATTTTAGTTATTAAGTGAGAGTATTTCTTCTGATAGGCCTATCTTTAGTTTGGGGCCTATTGTAAACCCCACTTTTATTTATTGCCATGAATGTGCATATTTTTGAAATGTTGACACCCCAAGGTATTGTATATGGTGTGCTTTGATGCATTTGAAGTAACTGTTTTAGCTAAAAAAATTGGAGAAAGTGTATGGTGGCATTTTTTCAATTTTCATTTTTACACACACATTGCTTTTTGACTATGATTTAGGAGAGACTGTTGTAAGTTAGTGCAAAAAAAATACTACAGGTTGTTTTCTGCTAGGCACCCTGAGTACACCTATGTCCCCATGCATAGGTTTGACAGGGGTTTTTGTAAAAAAAAAAAAAAGAACAGCCCCATTTTAGAAAAAAAAATATATTAGTGAAATGTAAAAATCTGGCAAATTAAAAGTAAAAAAATAACAAAAAATTTAACAGTAAACATAACAAAAAAAAAATAACAGCAAATTTATTTATTTTTTAAAAATTGACCATTGTATGGTACCGCTTGAAGCAGTCCCCAATGCAGAGTCCAGGCTGTCCAGGGCAATCAGGACAGTGATATACAGTGTCCCTTCTCTGCCCCCTCTTGGTACAGACTCTGCATTTTTTTTGTGGTCTCTGCTTTGCGGCAGTAGGGGGGATTTTAAAAATAAAATGAGTAGCCCCAACTCTGCTCTCTCCAATCACCGCCCGGGGAGCAGGTGCATCATGGTACAAAATCCCCGAAATGATCTGGAGCTGAAATTGTAAAAAAGTCAGTTTCATTCCGGGGTTTGCTTTTTTGAACAACAAAAAAGCGTTGTGGGTTGCAATCTGCATTAGGTAAATTGCAACCTTTTTGTACCAGGCCCTTGTCTTCCGCATAATTAGGTAGGGCTGCAGCAGCTGATCTGCCAGATCAACCCCACCCATATGTCTGTTATAAGACTTGATGCACACTGGCTTCCTTATGATCTCAGCTCTGCCACGTACAGAGACCGCCACCGTCCTCTCTGTGTGGATGGTGGTAAGAAGGTATACATCCTTCTTGTCTCTGTACTTCAGTGCCAACAGCTCCTCTTGGCGCAGAGCAGAGGTCTCCCCCCTTCGTAGCCGGGTGCGTACAAGTTGTCCTGGGAAACCTTTGCGGTTCTTTTTAATAGTACCGCAAGCTACTGTATCAAAGCAATACAGTAGCTTGAACAAAAGGACACTTGTATAAAAATTGTCTAAGTACAAGTGATACCCTTTGTTCATTAGGGGTAATATCAGGTCCCAGACAATCTTGCCAGTGGTTCCCATATGTTCTGGGCAACCTGGAGGGTCAAGGTGGCTATCCTTTCCTTCATACACCCGGAAGGCCTGAGTATACCCAGTCTCGCTCTCACAGAGCTTATACACCTTTACCCCATACCTGGAGCGCTTGGAAGGAATATACTGCTTGAATCCCAGCCTTCCCTTATACTTCATCAGGGATTCATCAACGCATATATTCCTTCCAGGTGTATAAGCCTCTGCAAACCTGGCAGAAAAGTGGGTAATCAGGGGGCGGATTTTATACAGCCTGTCAAATTGGGGATGCTCCCTAGGGGGGCACAGGCTGTTGTCGCTGAAGTGCATGAAATGAAGAATCATTTCATATCTCTGCCTCGACATACTCTGGGAGAAAATGGGGGTAGAGCAGATGGGGCTACTGCTCCAGTAGGAGCGAACGGAGGGTTTCTTTATGATGCCCATCAGCATAGTCAATGCCCAGAATTTTTTAAATTCTGGCACATTGATGGGGGCCCATTGCTGCTTTGCCAAATATGTTTCAGGCTTTGCAGCACGGTACTGATGGGCATATAAATTAGTTTGGGCGACAATGTTCCCCAATACATCATCACCCAGAAACACCTCCAGAAACTGTTGGGGGCTAAAACCTGCCACATCTATATTTATGCCAGCATTTGCTGTGAAGGGTGGGATATCTGGCCTCTGGAGATGAGGCGTTACCCACTCTTCAGCGGCAATGGCAGCAACACGCCTCCTTCTAGCAGGGGGGCTGGCAGGGGGGCTAGCAGGGGGGCTGGCAGGGGGGCTAGCAGCCACAGATACATCACTATCAGTTGAGACTGCATCTAATGATGTATCTGAGCATATGGCAGGGTCAAAATTGGGGTCTGAGTCAGACATAGAGGCATCTGACTCTGACGCAAGGATGGCATACGCCTCCTCAACACTATATCTTTTCTGTGACATTTTTGTATCTGTCACAGAAAACCAAAATTAATTAATTAACTAAATGGCCTTTGGGTTTTTTTAAAAAAAAGTACAGCTATGCTAATGCCAGTGATTTATAGCGATCACTGGCAAGCTAGGGGTTAAATACTCTTTAAATTAAATTAACTAAATGGCCTTTGGGTTTTTTTTTAAAAAAGTACAGCTATGCTAATGCCAGTGATTTATAGCGATCACTGGCAAGCTAGGGGTTAAATACTCTTTAAATCAAATTAAATTAGCTAAATGGCTCTGAAAGGAGCCTTTGGGTTTTTAAAAAATGACAACAACAAAAATTAACCCCTAAAAAAATGCACAGACAGCAAAAATGTACAGCTATGCTAATGCCAGTGATTTATAGCGATCACTGGCAAGCTAGGGGTTAAATACTCTTTAAATTAAATTAAATTAGCTAAATGGCTCTGAAAGGAGCCTTTGGGTTTTTAAAAAATTACAACAACAAAAATTAACCCCTAAAAAAATGCACAGACAGCAAAAAAGTACAGCTATGCTAATGCCAGTGATGTATAGCGATCACTGGCAAGCTAGGGGTTAAATACTATTTAAATTAAATTAAATTAGCTAAATGGCTCTGAAAGGAGCGTTTAGGTTTTTAAAAAAATTACAACAACAAAAATTAACCCCTAAAAAATGCACAGACAGCAAAAAAGTACAGCTATGCTAATGCCAGTGATGTATAGCGATCACTGGCAAGCTAGGGGTTAAATAGTCTTTAAATTAAATTAAATTAGCTAAATGGCTCTGAAAGGAGCCTTTGAGTTTTTTAAAAAAAATACAACAACAAAAATTAACCCCTAAAAAAATGCACAGACAGCAAAAAAAAGTGCAGCTGTGCTACTGCCAGTGATTTATAGTGATCACTGGCAAGCTAGGGGTTAATGGCTCTGAAAAGAGCCTTTGGATTTTAAATTTTTTAACAAATAAAAGAAATAAATCTCTCTCTGCTAAAATACAGGTCTCTCTCTTTCTCCAACAAAATGGCAAGTGAGGAGAGGGAGAGAGATCCACACTGATCAGAGTCAATATTTACAAATATTGACATGATCAGACAAATGGGGTATTTTATTATTATTATTTTTTTTTTCTAAGAAGGCTCAGATTGGGTGACCCTAGCTTGCCCCTATGGTGAGACAGGCTAGGGACACCCCCAGATGCCCCATGATGCACCGGGCATCGCCATTTTGGAAGCCTCATGGGGGAGGGGGGGGGCGCTATATGTGGGGCTTTTTTATTTTATATTTTATTTATTTATTCCCATTATTTATTTTATTTATATACTAACTAAGTGCCTCGACCCACCGAGGCACTTAGCACACTAGCAGAGCATCGGAAGCGTGTCCGATCGCTTCCGATGCTCTGCTGCACTGCCGGGCTCCACGTGGAGCAAAACCGGAAGTGATCACTCAAGGGGGAGTGATCGCTCCGGTCCCGGCACTCCGTAACAGCACTGCAGGGATGCCCAGACATCGAGGCATCCCTGCAGTACTGTAATAGTGCCTGGAAGCGATCTTGATCGCTTCCAGCACTCACTTTAGCCGAGGACGTGCAGGGTACGTCGTCAGGCGTTAACTGCCTTTTTGTTTCAGACGTACCCTGCACGTCCTCGGTCACTAAGGGGTTAATAACTACCTATCTAAAATAAGTACAAAATTACCTGCAAAATAAATCCTAACCTAAGTTACAATTACACCTAACACTACACTATCATTAAACTAATTACCTAAACCACCTACAATTATTTACAATTAAATACAATAAACTAAATTACGAAAAAAAACACTAAATTACAGAAAAAAAAGAATTACAAGAATTTTAAACTAATTACAGCTAATCTAATCCCCCTAATAAAATAAAAAATCCCCCCAAAATAAAAAAAAAATCCCTACCCTATACTAAATTACAAATAGCCCTTAAAAGGGCCTTTTGCGGGGCATTGCCCCAAAGTAATCAGCTCTTTTACCTGTAAAAAAAAAATACAATACCCCCCCCCAACATTACAACCCACCCACCATCCACACACCCAACCCTACTCTAAAACCCACCCACTTAGGTTTAGGGGTTAATAAATTTATTATAGTAGCAGCGACGTTGGGGTCAGAAGATTAGGGGTTAATAAATGTAGGTAGGTGTCGGCGACGTTGGGGGGGCAGATTAGGGGTTAATAAAATGTAACTAGTGTTTGCGAGGCAGGAGTGTGGCGGTTTAGGGGTTAATACATTTATTAAAGTGGTGGCGATGTCCGGTCGGCAGATTAGGGGTTAATAATTGTAGGTAGGTGGTGGCGACATTGGGGGCGGCAGATTAGGGGTTAATAAATATAATGTAGGTGTCAGCGATGTTAGGGGCAGCAGATTAGGGGTTGATAGGTATAAAGTAGGTGGTGGCGATGTCCGGAGTGGCAGATTAGAGGTTAAAAACCTTTATTTTATTGTTTGCGATGTGGGGGGGTGCTCGGTTTAGGGGTTAATAGGTAGTTTATGGGTGTTAGTGTACTTTGTAGCACTTTAGTTAAGAGTTTTATGTTCCGGTGTTAGCCCATAAAACTCTTAACTACTGACTTTTAAATGCGGTCGAAGTCTTGACAGGAGAGGGTCTACCGCTCACTTCTTCCAAGACTTGTAATACCAGCGTTAGGAAAATTCCATTAAAAAGATAGGATACGCAATTGACGTAAGGGGATTTGCGGTAGCCTCGAGTCGCGGAAGAAAAGTAAGTGGTGAGCCTGTACCTGTCAGACTCATAATACCAGTGTTAGGTAAAAAGCATCGTTGGGACCTCTCAACGCTGCTTTTTAAGGCTAACGCCAAACTCGTAATCTCGGTGTTAGTTTCCCAAATTGACTTATTGCTAGTGTCGAGCCTGCATAGCCAGAAATATAGTGCCTAAGTTGCACTATATAAATTATTTTTGGGGATATTATATTACTGCGGTAGGGATTCAAAGGGTCTAATTATTTGTGTTCTCTCTAAACATTGGCTTACATATATCAGACCTTTTTGTTCTCAGGAGCTAAATATCCCAGAGTCTACCCCAGGTAAAAAGAGCGGGTTACCTCGTATAGGTAAGAAAGAAGAAATGTAACAGTTTATATCAAGAGCTAGACATAGCCGTTGCCATGCAATAACCGTATTACAAATTACCACAAGTTTTCATGCTATTTATAATAGCTTTTAGTGTATATGGAGAGACCATGTCTCTTCAATTTGGAGATTCGTAAAATGGTTCTTTTTAGTGATCCAATCAACAGCAAAACGGGCTAATATTGTGGTATTATACCACTTTATATCTGGAAAAGTGAATCCACCCTGTTCTGCTAATAGGGGTTTAAAAATAACAAGCAACATACAAACAAAAAATCCTATACTTAAAATGCAATTTCTTTAATATGTTTGCTTCTTATTTTTAAACTCCTTCAATGTTTTTATACTTTGTACTCTCTTTTTTAACTTTATTATTCTCCCAAGCCATTGAATTCTAGGTGATATTGCATTCATTTCCAGTCAGTAAAATAAAGGTATTTTGAAGTTTGAGCATACTTCACCTGCATGCATTAAATATAGGTCATGAAGGGAATCTTTTAAGTGGGATTATTTTGGGTGTTAAGGCATTGGTCTGTGACTGGGGCCCATTTAGGATTAATTACCCTAGGACAGGGTCACAGTTAGGGTTAATTAAGGTAGGAAGGATTTGGTCAGTGGCAGTTAGGGTGATAATTGGTTCAACTGAGATAAGGGTTCCTTTTTTAGGACAGTTGTGGCTTCACTTTATTGCAATTTTAGAATATAGCCTTTAATCAGATGGATCCAAATACTAAAACAACCAACCATTCCAAGGTGGTTCTAAAATGTTTTTAAGCAACCATAATCATTATTGTGGAACCCCCCATTATTAAAAGTGGTAAAAGATGTACATTAAGTATGAGGCAAAATAATTAGCACTGTAAGCAAGACTATGAACTAATATTGGAAATAAAATGGTCGTTAAGATAACCGAGTTGTTTTTGCTATTTAGTTCTAAAATTATATGGTGTCTATAAGGGTAAATATGTGTCTCAAAACCATATAGTAATTAAAATAAATAATCTTGAAAAGGAATAATAACTCTCTTGTATCCTGAATAAAAGAGGGGGCTTAAGGTCTAAACAGTCCAGTATCTTAGTAATGACATTCTATAAGCATAGTGTGTATAAAGTAAATAATAAATGTGTGAGAAATGTGTCATATACTATGTTAATTTTGAGAAAGGAACACTAAAGGGCTATCATGTTATTATAAACTTCTATATTGATGAGAATATACTAAAGAGGGACAAATGAAGAAGCAAATTACCTTTTACATCAAATATCAAAAGGTACATAAACGTATTGTGAGTACCGGCCTGGTATTCATATAAATGAGAATGGGAGATCTTATTTGAGCAGTATTTTGGCTAACCTAATTGTAGATAAATGTAAACCATATAAGTTCTTGGAATCATGGAAAAGATGAAATATAAAGATCAACAGATAACACTTCATGTGAAATGTTATTAACTCACATATGAACCATATAAGGATTTAAAATACTTTGGATCCACTATAATAGGGGGAGTCATGTCTCTGTGTGATTAATTTGGTGGAAGAGCTCAGCGGTTTGTTTATTAGATTGTCAGTTGCATAAGGGGGTGTCCAATGTGACAAAGTACTGCTCTCAGTTATAGTGCAAAGTTGATCCTGTGTATGCTCCAGTATAGACAGCATATTGAGCTCAAAGTTCAAAGTGCTCATTTAAACAAAGCATTAACTCTTCTCTCCACATGTTTGTAGGCAGTAATGTTGCAGTCTACTCCCTTATATATTTAGGCACGATTTCAAGTATATTGAACAATTCTGTGGAGCATTGACAATATGTTATTTGATACAAAGCTAATGACCCATGTTACATGGGGGGTGGGTTACTTAGCCTAGTAGGTGGTCGCTGCTTTAGGCCTAACGAATCCATGTGGCAGCTCCAAAGTCATAAATACCACAATTTTTGTAGCTGTAGGATCCAGAGTCTTGTGATCCTGGAAAATATCTTGTTTATGGATGTGGTTAGATTGAATTTAAAAATCAGCAGATTAATTAAGTCTCATCAGGAGCTTCGGAAAGTGCAACCTCTCAAAATCGCTCCAAGGACAGCATGCAAGTACACTAAATTGCATTTTCAAGACTATACATTTGGTTAAAAAAAAACTTTTATACCACATTATTCTCAGAAGATCTTTATTACTTTCAGAAACTTCAGAGCTGTTACAAGGGCACTTATTAAAATGCACTTATGTCATGATTTTCACACTAAATTACAATGTACAGCAGCTACTACATGTCATATTTCTGGCATACTTTTTAATAATAGATTTATTTGACATATTTTACAGTCTTTCCTCTTCATTTCTCAGAAAAAGGATTAGCCAATTTAACAATAAATTTATAAATTAAATACTGATACGTACATTTTTTTTCCCATTGCTCCATTACAAATTTAAATGTCTGTCTGACAGTATGTAAGAAAATAGAATAAAGAAAAAATGTTGCATAAGACAGTTTACAGATCCTGCTATTTTCTCTCACTATTAAATAATAATATACAGTTTTTAAAAAAAAGCCAAACTTTTTTTAATCGTTTAATAATTATTTGGTAATAATTTTACCAAATTTCTGCTGTCTAATACTAAAAAGGATATCATGGGTTAAATAACTATTTCAATTATTACCAGATAGTTACCGTTATACCTAAACCTCTCTTCCCTATCAAATATATACCTGTAACACACTAACCTTATTCAACGTAGATGCAGCAATTGAGTCCTTTACATCTCAAACTAGAACAAGGCAGCAGCCCAAATGCATATAACAGAAAGCCATTATCTGCCCATAATAAAGGGCACTCTGGAACACTTTTGTCCTCCCTAACAGAGCAGAGGTGTCAGAGACCACCACCAGAGGCATTCACACCTCGTATCAGCCTGGCTATCTTTCCATCTCTCTGTGAATGTACTATAGACCCTGACCTACCTCATCAGACCGTACTATTTACTAAACCCATAAGTGGCCCCTACCCTTCTAGACTGTAAAAAAAAAAACAGCTCAAGTAGAGGGTTAATCCTAAATTACTATCCATGGGCTTAGTAAGACCAGTTAAAATAACTAAACCTCAGCCATGGGAGTCTATCAGCAACCCTAACAACACTGTCAAAACTTATGGCTGTCACATAAGTCATATCACAGGTCATCCCAGCAAAGGGGGCAGAAAACAAGGTCTTCAACAGAATATTGTTGGAAGCAACTGTTAGCACAACACTTATAATCTTGCCCTATATGTGGCTACCCTATAAATTTTTTTCAACTGACAGGCAGGTGAATACATTTTTTTACAAAAAAATTATATCTAAACTTTCCTATCTGCACAAAAGTTAGCTGCTTGGCTAATCGGCTATATATAATGCCAATCTCTGAAGGATGAAAGCAGACAGAGATCTAATACAATTTATATTTCATAAATTCTATACTTATTTGCATTGGCCATAGATAGTTTATACATGGCACACTAATGAAATATAGATGGAAACATTTTGGATTTTAGGTCACTAAGTAAGGGCTAGATTATGAGTGGCTCGCTAAATATTGTGCGCAGGTAATAGGGGGTTTATCATGGGTCTTTGCGAGTGTTGAAAGTAGCATGCGTATTAAAAGTTGAAAATAAATGCGTTCGCTAGAGCGCAATTTAATTTAACGTGCGTCTGGATAGCGTGACTTCAGAGATCTGGTTAACTGTTACGCTTGATTTAAAAGTTACATAAAACACATAAAAATACATTTAAAAGTACAGTTACACTCATGCATTGAAGTCTTAGCTGAAAACATGTAAAAGCACATTTATGCAATATTCATAGTTAATAAACGGCTGGATTACGAGTTTTGCGTTATGGCTCATAACGCTGCTTTTTCACTACCGCTGCTATTACGAGTCTTGTCAGAATAGCTGTACCGCACACTTTTTTGGACATAACGCAGCGTAACTACCGCACCTTTTAAAAAGTATTTTTTCAATGGGACTTCAATAGCGCCGGTATTACGAGTTTGCCTGTCCGGCCAAAAAGTGAGCGGTACAGCCTATACTGACAAGATTTGTACTGTAAACTGAAAGTCAGTAGTTATGGGTTTTGCGCTACAAAGCTGTAGCATAAAACTCATAACTAAAGTGTTACAAAGTACACTAACACCCATAAACTACCTATTAACCCCGAAACCGAAGCCCTCCCGCATCACAAATACAAAAATAAAATTATTTATCCCTAATCTGCCGCTCCGGACATCGCCACCACTATAATAAACATATTAACCCCTAAACCGCCGCACTCCCGTATCTCAAAACACTAGTTAAATATTATTAACCCCTAATCTGCCACCCCAACGTCACCGCCGTCACTATACTAAAGTTATTAACCCCTAAACCTAACCCTAAGTCTAACCCTAACACCCCTAACTTTAATATAATTGAAATAAATCTAAATAAAAATTATCATTAACTAAATAATTCCTATTTAAAACGAAATACTTACCTATAAAATAAACCCTGAGCTAGCTACAATATAACTAATAGTTATATTGTAGCTATCTTAGGTTTTATTTTTATTTTGCAGGTAAGTTTGTATTTATTTTAACTAGGTAGATTAGTTAGTAAATAGTTATTAACTATTTACTAACTACCTAGTTAAAATAAATACAAATTTACCTGTAAAATAAAAATAAAACCTAAGATAGCTACACTGAAACTTAAAATTACACTACAATTAAATTCAATTAACTAAATTACAAAAAAATAAACCCTAAATTACACAAAATAAAAAAGAAATTATCAAATATTTAAACTAATTACACCTAATCTAATAGCCCTATCCAAATAAACCCCCCCCCAAAATAAAAAAAAACCCTAGCCTAAACTAAACTGCCAATGGCCCTTAAAAGGGGCTAGAATTATATAAGCCAATCGTAATTCAAGGGACGCCATCTTGGATGACGCCCCTTAGAGGAATCTTCATTCTTCAGTAGCCATCAACAGAAGAGGATGTTCCGCGCCAGATGTCTTGAAGATGGAGCCGCTCCACGTCAGAAGGATGAAGATAGAAGATGCCGCCTGGATGAAGACTTCTGCCCACCTGGAGGACCACTTCTTGCCCCTTGGATGAAGACTTCTCCCGGCTTTGTTGAGGACTTCTGCCCGCTTGGATGAAGACTTCTCCCGGCTTGATGAGGATGGATGTCCGGTCTTCAAAAACTGTAAGTAGATCTTCAGGGGTAAGGGTTAGGTTTTTTAAGGGTTTATTGGGTGGGTTTTATGTTTAGCTTAGGGTTTGGGCAATGGAAAAGAGCTAAATGCCCTTTTAAGGGCAATGCCCATCCAAATGCCCTTTTCAGGGCAATAGGGAGCTTAGGTTTTTTAGATATGATTTTATTTGGGGGGGTTTGGTTGTGTGGGTGGTAGGTTTTACTGTTGGGGGGTTGATTGTATTTTATTTTACAGGTTAAAGAGCTGATTTCTTTGGGGCAATGCCCTGCAAAAGGCCCTTTTAAGGGCTATTGGCAGTTTAGTTTAGGCTAGGTTTTTACTTTTTATTTTGAGGGGCTTTTTATTTTGATAGGGCTATTAGATTAGTGTAATTAGTTTAAATATTTGATAATTTCTTTTATTATTTTGTGTAATTTAGTGTTTATTTTTTGTTGCAATTTAGTTAATTGTATTTAATTAATGTAATTTATTTAATTGTAGGGAAATGTTAGGTGTCAGTGTAAGACATGTTAGGTTTTATTTTACAGGTAAGTTTGTATTTATTTTAACTAGGTAGTTAGTAAATAGTAACTATTTAGTAACTAGTCTACCTAGTCAAAATAAATACAAACTTAGCGATAGCTACAATGTAACTATTAGCTATATTGTAGCTATCTTAGGGTTTATTTTACAGGTAAGTATTTCGTTTTAAATAGGAATTAGTTAGGTAATAATAGTAATTTTTATTTAGATTTATTTTAATTATATTAAAGTTAGGGGTGTTAGGGTTAGACTTAGGGTTAGGTTTAGGGGTTAATATATTTATATATTAATTTATTTATTTAGTTTAGGCCAGAGGTTTAGGGGTTAATAACGTTAGTATAGTGGCGGCGGCGGCGTGGGGGGAGGCAGATTAGGGGTTAATAAGTGTAGGTAGGTAGCGTCAACATTGGGGCAGCAGATTAGGGGTTAATAAGTGTAGGTAGGTGGCGGCGACGTTGGGGGCAGCAGATTAGGGCTTAATAGGTGTAATGTAGGTGTCGGCGATGTCGGGGGCGGCAGATTAGGGGTTAATAAGTGTAGGTAGGGGGCGACGACATTGGGGGCAGCAGATTAGGGGCTAATAATTGTAATGTAGGTGTCGGCGATGTCAGGGGCGGCAGATTAGGGGTGTTTAGACTCGGGGTTTATGTTAGGGTGTTAGGTGTAAACATAAATTTTCTTTCCCTATAGGAATCAATGGGGCTGCGTTACGGAGCTTTACGCTCATTTTTTGCAGGTGTTAGGCTTTTTTTTAGCAGGCTCTCCACATTGATGTCTATGAGGAAATCGTGCACGAGCATGTAAAACTAACTCAAAGCAGCGCTAGTATTTGTGTGCGGTATGGAGCTCAACGCTGCCATATTGCCCGCTAACGCCAGGTTTTTGCAAACCTTTAATAGCAGTGCTATTAAAGGTGAGCGGTGGAAATAACTTGCAAGTTAGTACCGAGCCGCTCATAACGCAAAACTCGTAATATGGCTGAAAGTGTTTAATTGTGTATTTAATATAAATATGTCATATTTCAATATTTTTCACATAAGGTAATATGTTCTAAGTATTTCAAACAGATATTCATATATATATATATATATATATATATATATATATATATATATATATATATATATATATATATATATATATATATATATACAGTCGTATGCAAAAGTTTAGGCACCCCTGACAAATTTCCATGATTTTTATTTATAAATAATTGGGTGTTTGGATCAGGAATTTCATTTTGATATAATAAATAACTGAAGGACACAGTACAATTTCAGTAGTGAAATGAGGTTTATTGGATTAGCAGATAATGTGCAATATGCATCAAAATGAAATTAGACAGGTGCATAAATATGGGCACCCCAACAGAAATATTGCAATAATATTTAGTTGAAATAATCTTTATTGTCAAAAAGGAAGACAAGAGACATATCTAATACATCATGCCCCTAGTTCAGATAAACATATTTATATTCATTGTTACAGTCTCAGGACCTCTTATCATGTTCGATAAAGTTTTATAATTCCATATATCTGTCTCAAACAACATGAAAAAGAGTTGTAGGATGAAACAACTTCTCTCAGCAATTAGTATATCCATCCGGCTTTCCCAATGTATCTCCATCATTACTGAAATCTCTGAAAGTCCATAGAGTCCTAGGAAAAGCTCCCACCTACTGAAGTTGCCTTCAGGCATAGGAAATATATGAGGTCCTGTTTATTTTCCTGAAGTAGGAACGAAATTATCTATAGTCTTCCTTCCCCTCCCTTTTCTAATGTGTTTTCCTTTTATTTTAATAATTATAAACATTAAACATAAACTTTTGAAACTGTAAAACAATAAACTCATAACTGTATAACCTTTCCCGTCGAGCAGAGAGAGAACCATCAAATTGTATCTAAGATGTATATAAGTTCCCCATAAAAGACTTAGTGGCAATAAGTTTAGGAGAGATCCCCTATCGTGTTATAACTCTTGAAAGACTTAAATTTCCCTTATCTCTCTTCTATCTCTGTTCATGATCCAGTGGACCCAAATCTTTTGGAAATGTGTTGTTGTATCCTGCAACCAAGAGGCAGATTCTGACATAGCATATATATTATCTAACCTGTTAATCACTTCTGACCACGTTGGTGAACCTGTTCTCCAGTGTTTGGCTATACATATCCTCGTGGTTGTACAAAGTATATTTATGAATATATTGGTAGCTAAGTTTAAGGATTCATCTGAAACATGCAAGAGGGCCTGCGCCGCCGTTAGCATCATAGATTTATCTAATAGGATACTTATCAATTTAGAAAGTTTGTTCCAAATTTGTTTAATCTCCCCACATTCCCACCACATATGCATATAATTTCCAATTTCTGCACAGCCTCTGTAACAGAGTCTACTTTTCTGCAATGTATAATGTGCAGTTCTTATGGGTGTAAGATACCACCTGTAAGATGTTTTAATAGAATTTTCGATAAGGTCTGCGCATATCAGTCCCTTGCTAATCCTAGAAAGTATTTGTGTCCATCTGTCATCATCATATGTTTCACCTAAGTCTCTTTCCCAATTCTCATGAAGCGGCAATTTGGAGCCTTTTTTTGCATCTTGTATTGCCAAGTACAGTTGTGATATTAGTTTTTTATTTCTACCTGGGGTTGCAATAATGCGTTCTGTTGTAGTGTATGGGTTTAGTGGTTTGTTTTGTCTGTATTTGTATATTGTGGTGGATATCTGAAGATATAGGAACCAATGTAAGGTGTCCGGCTGAAGTTTATCTTTCAGTTGGGTGTATGTGAGCATTTTACCTTTATCTAAAAAGTCTGCAACTCTGTAGAGGCCCTTATTTTCCCACTTACATATTAGTATTTGAAATTCTGCAGGAAGTATAGCACCCAGTGGTATTATCTTAGTACCCTTGGGTATGAGGCCTAGAGAAGATGTGAGGTATTTCCACATATGTTTGGACTCCTCTGTCACCTTGAGTTTGTATAGTGTTTTGTTTGTAGTGTTTGAGGTGTTCCAAACAATCGTGGCTGGATCATTCACCCCAGCTAAGTCTGCCTCTAGTCTAGTCCAAGTTATTTCTCGACAGTTTTTGCTTATCAGCGTAATTTGTGACAACCTAGCTGCCTGATAGTAGTCTAACAAATTGGGCACCCCCACTCCCCCTAGCTGTTTGTGTTGTTTTAATAGTTGGGAGGCTATTCTAGCTGTTTTGGGTCCTCGTAGGAATCTAATTAGGTCCATCTGGAGATCTGCTAGCTCTCTTTGCGGTACTTTGATTGGTAATGCTCTGAAGAGATATAATATTCTCGGTAGAATATTCATCTTTATAATCGATAATCTGCCATACCAGGAGAAACACCCCCTCCTCCATCTACCCAAATCCCTTCTTACGGTCTTAAAGATCTCAGTATAGTTTGCCTTATAGAGTCCCTCTAGTGTGTTTGTTATGTTAACTCCCAAGTATTTGATATATTTTTTAGCCCACTTAAAGTCAAAATTCGCTTCTATCAACTTACGAGTATGTAGTGGTAGTGTCAGTGGTATAGCCTCACACTTATCTGAATTTATTTTGAAGCCTGAGATTTTTGAAAATTCATCAATGACTTGATATAGATGAGGGAGTGATCTTAAAGGTTTCGTCAATGTAAGCAAAATGTCATCCGCAAATAAGGTGAGTTTATATTCTTCTTTGTTAATTTTTACTCCGGTAATGTCTTTTGCTCCCCTGATGTAGGCCGCTAAAGGTTCTATGCTTAGTGCAAATAATAGAGGAGATAGCGGGCAGCCCTGACGTGTCCCATTTAATATTTTAATTGGCCTAGACTGATGGCCCGTTGCTCTGATAGTTGCTGTTGGGTCTGAATACAGGTTTTTAATAGCCGTCATGAATTGTCCTTTGAAACCCATGAATGTTAGTGTCTCAATCATATATTCCCAGTCGACCCTATCAAACGCCTTCTCTGCGTCCAGAGATAGGAGCAGAGAAGGTGTTTTTGTCCCCACCAAGTACTCCACCAGAGACACCGTTCGTCTCACATTATCTGGGGCTTCCCTTTCTTTTATGAATCCTACCTGGTCGGGATGTATCAATGAGGGTAGATATAATTTGAGCCTATTTGCTAAAATTTTTGTAAACATTTTTAAATCTTGGTTAATCAATGAGATCGGCCTATAGTTTTGGTATTTTTTGGGATTCCTTCCTGGTTTGGGTATAACCACTATTTTGGCCTGCAATATGTCCTGTGGGATACGGGTACCCTGCATGATGTCATTGCAGAATTTGTGCAAGTGGGGGACCAGACATTTTTTAAATACTTTATAATATTCACCTGAGAACCCATCAGGACCCGCCGCCTTGCCTATTTTAAGATCTTTTATTGCTAGGGCGATTTCGTTTATTGTTATTTCTGTGTTTAAGGCTTCCATGTCTGTAGCATTAAGTTTCGGGAGTTTAGCCTTTTGCAGAAAATGGTGTCTAAGTGTTTTTGTCTGAGTAGTATGTTGAACTTTTTTCCCGTCATAAAGAGATTCATAATATTGTGCAAAGCAGTCCGTTATGTCTTGAGGGTGATATATTAGCGTCCCGTCTTCTTTTTGTAGTTGTTGTATAGTTAGATTTTTCGTCCTTTCCCTTAGTTTGTGAGCTAGAAATCTATCTGGCTTATTAGCATATATAAAGTAATGTGCCTTCAACTTATGCATAGCTCTGAGGGAGTTCTCATTTAAAATCTTAGCTAGTGTTTGTCGCTTATGTGTAAGTTTATTGAAAATATCTGAGGTTAGTGTGCTTCTATGTTGGATTTCAAGCGTTTCTATTTCCTGTTGGAGTATCTCTATGTGAGCCTTAACTTTTTTTGTGTATAGAGCTTTTTCCTTTATCAATAAACCTCTTATGAATGGTTTGTGAGCAGCCCACGTGATTGTTGGGGTGGTTTCTGGGGTTGTGTTTATCTTCCAGTATTCTGTCAAGTTATGCATAATTTTGTCATATAATTCAGGTTTCTTCAATAAATTTGGATCATAAGTCCATGACCTTTGTCTGTCCACATTGACCAGTCCCTCTAATTGTATCTGGATAATAGAATGGTCCGACCAGACACATGCATGAATTGTGGAGCTGTGTAAACTGGGGAGTAGAATCTGACTAATAAATATATAATCTAATTTGGTATAAATTTTGTGTGCTGGGGAGTAGTAAGTATGGTCATTCGTCTGCCCATATAACGTTACCCAGGTATCTATCACATTATGAGATTCTAAGATATTCTTAATATTTTTAGAGATGGAATTATGTCTGGTTTGTTTATTAGTGAGTTTGTGGGGCGTATCTACTTTGTGTGTTTTCAGATTAATATTAAAGTCTCCGGCTAATATGATTTTTGATTGTGACCATTGTGTCAGTAGGTGTGACAAGTGGTGAAAAAAGTTGTGCTGTTGTTCATTGGGTGCGTATATATTGCAAAGTGTAAGCGAGGTGTCTAGCATACGTCCTCTCACTATAAGATACCTGCCCTCTTTATCTGTCAGCACTTCTTCTTTGATAAAGTTAAGTGCATCATGTATAAGTATTGACACTCCTCTCTTTTTTTTGTCAGTCGTGGAGTGGTATTGTTGCGTGAAATATCTACTCCAATATTTGGGTATTTGATTATTTGTAAAATGGGTTTCTTGCAAGAATATAATATTAGCATTTAGGTTGTGATACTGTGTAATTGCTGTTTTTCTTTTATTATCTGTATTTAACCCCCTTACATTATGTGAGATTATTCTTATCTTGGGAGTCATGAGTCAGTTCCCCTCCCCTTCTCTACCTGTAGCTGACCAATATCTCCACTTGCAATGTTATGAAATCCTCTGCTCTCCTGTATAACTTTTCCTGATGGAGAAACTTTCGTCTCACCTGCTCGACGGTACATAAAATAAATTGAAATAAACAAAAAACAAACAACAATAAACATTTGAATCTTATAACATTGTTTTTCCCTGTAGCATATTTGCATAGTTCTAACCATAATGTCGGGATAGTAGTTTCTTAATATATAGAGTTACTAACAGCTTAAATTTATTGAAAGTGGGAATTATATATATGGTCTAAGGAGCGGGTTGTAGTGGCATACGGCAAATATATTGCCCAGATCTTATGTGAATGTTGGACTTAATCTGCTTATCCTCCATCATAAGTAACCAATGACTATATATAACATAAATTTTACATCTTTATGTCCATCAACATATCCCAAGCAAAGTTAGTTTTGTAGATTGACATTTATATACTCATCTGTATCCAGTATCCTCTGCCAATATTATGAGGGACACATGCAGGGTATAGTCCAAAAGATCAGGGAATAGCGCTCTTCTAAGGATGCACCAAAAGAAGGCAAAGAAAAAAAAATCCCAGCCTCGGTCACTGTCTACTCCATGATTCAGGGTCTTTGTTTCTTCTTTGGAACTTTAGACCACTTCTCTGTTTGAGAGATGCTTTGTTGTTGTCCGCGTGGTCTTCTTCTGGTGTCTGGCTGACTTTCCCGCATTTCTGGACATTCTAATTTGAGAAGTTGGCAGGCCTCTGAGATATCCTCTTTGACTTTCACTGTGGTTGTTTTACCATCTTGGAATATATGAAGCGCGAAGGGGAATCCCCATCGATACGCTATTTGATTCTTCCGTAGCAATTGTGTTAGGGGACGTAGTGCTGAGCGTTTCTGTAAAGTTCTGAGACATAAGTCTTGGTAGAATTGTATTACAGATCCTTTGAATTTAAAAGTCGGATTCTTCCTAGCTGCCGCCATTATCTCCTCCTTTTCTTGAAAGCGGGATAATTTAGATATTATATCTCTTGGAGGTTCCCCCTCCTTTGGTTTTGCTCTAAGAGCTCTATGAGCTCTTTCCATTTGAAATTTTCCGTCTTCAGATGTCCCTGTGATGGCATGAAATAGATGTTTTAAATACTCATTTAGTTCTGTTGCAGTTATTGATTCTGGAACACCCTTTAGGCGTATGTTGCACCTCCTGCTTCTATTTTCTAAGTCTTCCATCTTTTCAAGAATATCTTCTATATCCTGTTGTTGATCTGTCAGTTGATGTGTAATGTTAGTGATATCTTCTTCTATGGATTCATCCTTTTCTTCTAGTGTTTCCACTCTTGTTCCAAGATCCAATATATCTTGTTTAATTTCTGCAAGACTGCTTATTATTGTATTTTGAAATGAATCCATTTTTTCCCACATCTTATTAAAGTTTGCATTGATATCTTTTTTGGAGACTAGGTGCCTTAAGTCCCCTTTAGTAGCAGGAATGTCACCATCATGTTGCTGAGGTTCCAATTCATGTTCTAACTCCTCATCTTGTGTGTTAGGTTCCATTTCCTTTATTTTATCACTTTTAGATGATTTGAAGAAAAGATTTGCTGCAGCAGATTTACATGGTGTAGATAATTTATTTTGTCTTTTAGTTGCCATGTTGCAATAAAGATTGCTAGTGCTAGAGAAACTGTGCTGCCTTTGCTTTTGTATGTTAATGCAGAGTCATCAGAGTTCAAACAATGCAGAAAGCAGCCTTTAAAGTCTTTAGTTAATGAGGGCAAATGCAGCTGTTATCTCAAACTGTATCTTCATTAAAATTTAAATGCTGCAGCTTTTTTTTTTTTCTTTCTCCTTTATTTAAAAAAGTTTATACATAGACCAGTTGTAATCTCTGTTGCCTTTAGCTTATATTGTAGCTTGGGAAAAGTTATGAGGGAGAAGTGCAAACTGTCACTGTTTCATTTCTCTGCATTAAGATTATGAACTGACTTCTCCACACTTGCTTTATCTTAATATTTATTTCCCTCAGTCTTAAGTATCACTATATGTAGTGCTAAAACCTCCCTGGTTTATTTGTGTATCGATTTCCCTTTGCACTGTTTAAAATAGATTGTTAGGCATTGTGTGATATTCAGCAGCTAGCTAGGAGTCCTGTCTGGTGGCCATCTTAGTTTATTCCCACATGGCTATATAAAGTTTTATAACTGTTATATTCTCATCATCCTTAAGCATGTATATTGTTTATAGGCTTACCAGACTTCTAGTGGAGATGTATCAGGTTATTGTTGATGCTGAGATGATTTTTCTGTCTCCATTTCTGAGTAGCTCCTTTTTCTTGTTTCCCTGCAGCTTGTAAAATCTTTCTCCATCTTGAATTCCTTTATCTGCAGTTTTGTGATCACATTTTTGGTTGCTGTCTGCTATTGTAAAGTGTATTTAATGTCCTATAACAGACCTGCAAGCTTTTGAGAATTATAATCCCACTTTCTCTTGAAACTACAGCAGGAGCTCACACTTTACATGTCTGCCACCATGCTCATCCAGGCTCCAGTTCTGCAATAATATTTAGTAGAGCCTCCTTTAGCAGAAATAACAGCCTCTAGACACTTCCTATAGCCTGTAATGAGTGTCTGGATTCTGGATGAAGGTATTTTGGACCATTCCTCCTTGCAAAACATCTCCAGTTCAGTTAGGTTTGATGGTTTCCGGACATGGACAGCCCGCTTCAAATAACCCCACAGATTTTCAATGATATTCAGATCTGGGGACTGGGATGGCCATTCCAGAACATTGTATTTGTTCCTCTGCATAAATGCCAGAGTAGATTTTGATCAGTGTTTTTGGGTCGTTGTCTTGTTTAAATATCCAGCTCCGGCGTAACGTCAACTTTGTGACCAGTTCCTCAACATTATTCTCAAGTATCTGATGATATTGAGAATCCATGCAACCCTAACTTTAACAAGATTCCCAGTACCGTCACTGGCCCCACAGCCCCACAGCATGATGGAACATCCACAAAATTTTACTGTGGCTAGCAAGTGTTTGTCTTGGAATGCTGTGTTCTTTTGCCACCATGCATAACGCCCCTTGTTATGACCAAATAACTCAATCTTTGTTTCATCAGTCCACAGCACCTTCTTCCAAAATGAAGCTGGCTAGCCCAAATGTGCATTTGCATACCTCAAGTGACTGTTTGTGGCGTGTGTGCAGAAAAGGCTTCTTCCGCATCACTCTTCCATACGCTGAATTGTTGAACAATGCACAGTGACACCATGTGCAGCAAGATGATGTTGTAGGTCTTTGGAGGTGGTCTGTGGGCTGTTTTTGACCATTCTCCCCATCCTTTGCCTCTCCAATACCCATGTATTTTATTTCTGGCCTTAACAAGAACTGTGCCTGTGGTAATCCATTTCCTCACTATGTTCCTCACAGTGGACACTGACAGCTTAATTCTCTGCAATAGCTTTTTGTAGTCTTCCTCTAAACCATAATGTTGAACAATCTTTGTTTTCAGGTCATTTGAGAGTTGTTTTGAGGCCCCCATGTTGCCACTCTTCAGAGGAGAGTCAAAGAGAACAACAACTTGCAATTGGCAACATTAAATACCTTTTCTCATGATTGGATGCACCTGTCTGTGAAGTTCAAGGCTTAATGAGCTCACCAAACCAATTCTGTGTTCTAATTAATCAGTGCTAGGTAGTTACACGTATTCAAATCAACAAAATGACAAGGGTGCCTAAATTTATGTACCTGTCTAATTTCGTTTGGATGCATATTGCACATTTTCTGTTAATCCAATAAACCTCATTTCACTACTGAAATATTACTGTGTCCTTCAGTTATTTGATAGATCAAAATGAAATTGCTGATCCAAACACCCAATTATTTATAAATGAAAATCATGGAAATTGTCAGGGGTGCCTTAACTTTTGCATACAACTGCAAATATATATCAGTCTATATGTGTTACAATGTATCAGAGAACTATATATTTTATGTGTATAACTCATGATGATACTTCATGATAGAAACTTTTATAGGCAGTGAGACCATGGTCTCACTGCCTATAAAAGTTTCTATCATGATCCATTGGGGCATGAAGTATCATCATGAGTTATACATATAAAATATATAGGTATCTGATACATTTTAACACTTGTTGTGTAAGGTTTAGTCCTATCCACTGATTTGTATCTAGTATTGTTATTTCTACACTACTATAAGTATACCGTAATAAAATGTGCACTGTTTCTATTTGTTTTTAAAAATATTTTTTGTGTTTTCATCACATGCTAATTCAGATGTGGGCTTATTCACAATGTTATCAATATTCTCTAATGAATTCCTAATTGTATCTGATTAAGGTACACATCAGTGTTATGCCCAAGTTTTTTCAAGCAGTGTGACTATGTGATTGACACAAGTTGTCAGTTCATCCGCAACCGCTAACGTTACTGTTAGTTTACACAGATCACCATGACAACGTTGGCACATACGTCATGACGCTGCGCACGTGGGTACATTCGGATGACTTCATGTGAATGTGCTTGATGCCGGTACACCTGGAGTTGTGGTGATAATTGGACACGGATATAAGGAGTGTGTATTACGATGTTTGTCATTAGTTTTAGGTTTCATGTTGTAACTGTTTGACATTTGACAAAGGCACAGCAATGTTCCGAAACGTTATGTCTCTTTTTTAACTTGGTATAATAAATAATATTTTTTTTAAAGACCACTGAGTGCCTGTGTCTTTGGACTGATCTCGATACACTATTTGCAGTGCACCGTGGCATTTACTTTGGATGTAAGATTGTGCTGTCCTTCTTGGAATATATATATACTGCATATATATATATATATATATATATATATATATATATATATATATATATAGTTTGAAAAGTGGATTTAAAAGTGCTAGGCCATCTTAGTTGTACAATAGTGGGACAGATAGATGATATTTCCCCACAGCAGCTCCTACCTAAAAAGTATGATATGTACCAGCCCTCTGTCGATACTAGAATAAAATTATAATGCAAGTGTTTGTAGAGCACTCGTTAGCGAAATATCTATGTTCTCTTATTTTTAAAAAAAAATTATATATGATACACAAAACTGTGCATATATTAATTATATGCCACCGTTAAGTGACACACTACAATATATAAAACCAAGTCCTAATAGTTTGGTTAATCCTTCATGTAACAATCGATGCAATGTCATCAGAGTATAAAAATAGCCGTTCTGTTAATGGTCCATTGAAGGAATAACCAAACGATTAGGACTTGGTTTCTAATCAAAGCTTTCACATTACCTCGTACCAGATTGAGGTTAAACACTATAAGCAACTCATTTTGAGAGTTTTTGTTTGTGTCACAAAAATGAAAGTACAATATTGCACTATTTTTTGCTTTCTTTTTTTCACTGCATGTACTCCGTATTGATGTTGTACTCTGGAGATTACTCTACCAACTCCAAGCAGCAGAGAAGAGGGGATTCCGGAGGCCTTTCGTGGATCATCCTTCTAACTGTGCGGCACTTACCTCATGAGTTTGGGGGTAAGGAAAGTAAGTAGGAACCCCGATGGGGTCGGACAATTTTTTTCCCTCTTACTCTGGAATAATTTGAAGAACTGTGTTGCTAATACCATCTTTATTAGATGAACTAAGATAATAGACTCTTGTTTCCCCATGTATTGGGAATATTTTTTTTAAAAACTGCAAATATATTTAAAGGGACAGTCTACACCAAAAATGTTCTTATTTAAAAAGATAGATAATCCCTTTATTACCCATTCCCCGTTTTTGCATAACCAACACAGTTATATTAATATACTTTTTACCTCTGTGATTACCTTGTATCTAAGCCTTTGCAGACAGCCTCCTTAACTAAGTGCCTTTGACAGAGATGTAGTGTAGTCAATCAGTGAAGACTCCTAAATAACTTCACGGGAGTGAGCACAATGTTATCTATATGACACATGTGAACTAGCACAGTCTAACTGTGAAAAACTTTCAAAATGCTCTGAGCTAGGAGGCGGTTTTCAACTGTTTAGAAATCAGTTTGAGCCTAGCTAGGTTTAGCTTTTCAAAAAAAACACCAAGGGAACAAAGCAAATTTGATGATAAAAGTAAATAGGAAAGTTGTTTAAAATTGCATGCCCTATCTGAATCATGAAAGTTTAGTTTTGACTTTACTGTCCCTTTAAGGAACACATCACACAAGACTTTTTTATAAATATTTTTATATTTACATTTTTACTTATGTACATGATTTTAATGTTTTATATATTGTAGTGTGTCACTTAACGGTGGTATATATATATAGTATTTTACCATAAAAACATATGCTGCTATGTGAAGAATAATGTAATCTGAAATATTAAAATTTCATGTCATTTCGCGCACTTGAGAAATATTCATATTTCATTTAGTTTTAGTGCACTTGAGGAAATGCGATCGGGTTTGCACGACTTGTTGGGTGTTGGGTTTTTTACACTTTTCGTGCTACATTGAAGTCTATGGGGGAATACTTTAACAAGGTTAATATATTTTAACTTTGGCTTTTTGTTTATGTCGGTATATTGTGCAAGTGAAAACTTTTTATTTTCAACTTGTAATACTCAGGCAACCAGATGCACACAAAAAGTTTAAAAAAAGGGAAGTGAAAGAAAACTGAGAGGGAGAGACTTCTATATGTTCTTAAGCCATCCTCTAATGGGGCCAGGAATGACCAAGTACAAATGTAAAGTTAGCTGCTTGTTGGTCAATCAACTGAGATGGGGAATCATATTGAATAGTGGGCTTTCCCATCAACAGGGGAATGAGGTAATGAATGAACAAAGGAAAACAATTGCATCTTTGTTTATTAGTTAAACAGAATGGAAAAAATACAGAAAAAAATGTGTTGTTTGCATTTGTCTGAATCCGAATTATCATGTCTAATGTTTATGTCTATTGTTTAAAACCATTGTAGATATTAAATGCACAGTGAAAATGGGATTTAAAAATAAAATTCTCAACAAATTACACTTTATGTCCCTTTAAAAAGTTTTTTTTTATCAAGATTCATTGTTAGTGAGATTAGAGCAAATTTAAATGTGGATTATTCTAGTTTCAGTGATTAAATAATCAGCATTTTATTAAAACAAGAAAGCAAATATTTGCAAAAAACCTTCACTTTTTACAACATAGCAGCAACAATGAAGTAACCATAGAAACAAAAACAACCAATTAGAACTGGCTAGTAAAAGTGTAATCTCAGTACAGGGCTCCCATGAGCCCTTTTTCATTTTGCTTCAAACTGTTTTTCAACCAAGCAAAGTAACATCATCCTTGGACAGGAAAAAGAAAACTGTAACTGCTGATTATTTCTGAATTATCAAGGCAATCCATGAAGCAAAAACTGAAATAAGAACCAACAATTGGTGGACATAGATATTATACTACAACCTATACAAAGACAGATATAACATCACATAGGTGAAATATGTCAACATCAACAAATTACTATTGTTAAACAATCCATCAGAATTTTTGTCACAGAGAAAATAGAAGCCAGTTAAACAATGAAATACTGTGGCCCTGATGAACAAAGTGCCGCAATGAGGAAATATATTTAAAGGGATCTGCCATGATATTAATTAAGCCACCAAAATATTTCAAGCTGCCGACATCTATGTTAATAGGCGACATTGCTGAGAGGCGTTTTAATATACACCCCAATGGGTGACGATGCAATATATTCCAGCCAGCATTGGCGTCGACATTGTCAATGTATAGTAAAGGATACCTTGGGAATATAAAGCACGAAGCCTAACAACTATAATTCTGTACCCCTAAGCCACAGAACCCACCACTGCAAACTAACCCTTCACTAGCTAACCTCTAAACCCCCAATAGCCCACCGCAATAAACCTTCTACCCTTATAACCCCTAATCTGCCACAACCCTCAACACAATACGCCCCCTAACCTATTAACCCCTACAATGCCACAACCCCCAAAGCCAACTACTCCTACACTACTTCTACCTAACACCTAACTCCCCCACCTCTAAACTAACACCCCCCAAGCCACAAAAAATATCATACACTAAATTTACAAAAAATAAAAACAAAACTAACATTACAGAAAAAAACAACAACACTACCAAAAATGAAAAGCCCACAGTTATGAGTATACTCAAACTAAGGCCCCCATTAAAAAAATAACAACCCCCCCCCCCCCCTAAACTAACACTATACGTTTCTATGACAATAGCCCTTAGAAGGGCTTTTTGTTGGGCATTGCACTAAAGTGACATATCTCTTTTTCACATAAAAACTACAAACCCATTCTACAATAAAAGTAACCTCCTACCACCCCCCTAAAAAAAGCTTAATCTAAATAAACCCTAAATAAAAAAAATAACCCTATCCTAACAAAAGATTTCCCTGAATTGGCCATTTGGTTGGGCCTTGCCCTTTTAAAGGGCATTTGGTATGGCAGTGCCCTAAAGAATTTACAGCTCTTTTGCTGCCCAAAAAAAATAAATTCTAAAAAAAAACTAAAAGAAAAAAAATCCTAAACTTAAAAAACCCCACCCCAAAAACCCTAATGCTAAACCCCCAAAGTTTGTACTTACCCTCTTAATTCTGGCTCCTACGTGATTGCCAACTGCTGTGCTCTTCTTCTTGGTGGGCCCCATTTTCATCCTGGTGGTGGTGTGGCTCATATTCATGGAGACAGCGATTCTCTTCTATTTTCAACCTGGTGGTGGTGGTCCATCTTCTACCGCCTCTCTGCTGGGGAAGTCTTAATTCATCTTCCACCGGATGCATCTACTTTTCTTGTCATCTTCTTATCTTCCATCCTGACATCCTCTTCATGTGGTCACCTCCGCACACTGAATTTTGAATGTGAGAAACCTCCTTATTTAGGGGTACCCTTGAATTGCTATTGGCTGATTTTCAAATCCAAATTCAAATCAGTCAATAGAAAAAAACATTCATTCTAATGGCTGATTTGAATTTGAAAATCAGCCAATAGGAATGCAAGGGTACACCTATATAAAGGGGTACCTCACATTCAAAATTCAGTTTGTGACATGTGACCGCATGAAGAGTATAGCAGAGACAGAAGATAGGAACTTGACCAGAAAAGAAGATAAAACGATGCCCCGGGTAGAAGAAAGATGAAGACTTCCTCGGAGGAGCGGCAGCAGAAGAGGGATGAAGATAGAAGAGGAGCGCTGCCTCAAAGAAGATGGGCCCTCCCGCTGCCAATATAAAGGTCCCACCATGAAAAGGAGCACCACAGTTGGCTATCACGTAGGAGCCAGAGTCAAGCTGTTGAGTACAAACTTTGCAGTTTAGCATTTTTTTTGGGTGGATTTTTTTATTTTTAAGCTTAGGTTTTTTTCACTTTTATGTTTTTTTAGTATAGAATCTTTTAAAAAAAAATTTTAGTTCCAAAAAGAGCTTAAACCCCTTTAAGGCAATGATGAACAGAAAATTAGAAACATTTTTTATTTTTAAATTGAATTGTCTGCACCCAAAGGTTATGAATATTGATATAGATATTGCAGCACATATGTGAGATGAAAAGATCACTTTCATAAGGTTTCATTCTTTTGGAAAAATAGAGTTTTCCTTTTGTTCCTAAATTCTTCAGTCCCAGTATTTATTGATTTAAGCTAGAAGCCTTTTTATTAATTCAAACTAGATTATTATACCATACTTTTGGTTGAATTTATGACATTGTTTAGTTATATTTTTCAGGCATCAGCTGTGTCAAGTAAAGATTCAGCATACGCCTCAAAATTTTAAATTTGATCCTTGAATGACATTTGGCTACCCCTAAACTTGCAAAGACAACAAATAGAGATTGCCTTTAAAACCCATGCATTGTTTCTGTATTTTAATATGATGTTTAATGTTTGAATTATTGTGTATAGGCTATAGTTTAACAATGGCTCATACTAAGTTTGAACTACAGCACAATGCATATACACACCCCCAGTAAGGGGTGGGATAATCAACAACTTTTAAATATGGGAGGGGATGGTTCCCCAGTTATCCGATACTCAATCCTCTTTAAAAAGCCCAGCGGCACACCAGGATAAATGTGTAGAGGTATTTAGACACCTTTTTTGGTCTTTCCAGCATGCTGTTATCCATAGGTCACATGGCCCCTGCAATTTCTGCTGTGGCCCTTAGATCAACTAACTGAAGTTTGTTAGGGGAACAGTGCTTTGTAGAAAGGTTCAGTGGGAAGAATAAGTGAGTGCACACAATCCCCTCCCCATGCAGCATTGTCTAGTGCAGGGTGAGAGGGAACTTGTTCCTAGCAAAGAAGTGACATGCTGCTGTGGCTGATGTATAGTGTCATGCTGATACTTCACACATTAAGGTAAGGTTTATTTTTATAGGTTTTTTTTCTCTCTGTCTCAGATTTTACAGCTTCCCATAGTAGTTCTACTGTTCCAGTCAGTTAACTTATATTTGTCTGCACCTCCATGCTTCCTCCTCAGTCTACCTTGCTTTGCTCCTGTTGGCTGCGCTAAATCTCTTTAACCAGCTCACCTCACACCAGAATCACATTCAAAAGCATATTAAATTAATCCACAGTGGAGGAATTTATATATTTATTTACTACTGCTTAGGTCCATTTTTTTTAATGATTAGCCCAGCAGTGGACTGATAATTTAAAAAAAATAAATACATACATTGATTTAGTTGTTTTTTGGGATTTTGGGGTGGAGAGCAAAATTGCATGGGGGGGGGGGTCAAGAAAATGTTTTCCCAGGGTCCAGTCAATATTAAAGATGGCACTGGCTCACGCCCATGGATTCTAACAACATAGCACTAATTGGTTTAAATGCAAGTCAATAGAAAAAGTAATGTGATCAGGGAACAGTCAGAAGATGCTTAGATACAAGGTTATCACAGAGTAAAAAGTGTTTTAATATAACCATGTTTTCTGTGTAAAACTGGGGAATGGGTAATAAAAATATTATCTATCTTTTTAAACAATACATATTTTTGCTTTGACTGTCCCTTTAAGTGGACAATCCTAGAGAAAGGAGAAAATACTACTGACATCTCATAACTTTGTTTACTTTAGAATAGGAGAACATTTTAACCTTATTCTCCTCCATGAATCAGCAGATTAAAACATTTTTACATTTTGGAAGTGTCTTTTCAGTCTTCTTTGAAAGAGTGAACATGTGTACAATCAAAAAAATTCAACAAAATGAACCTGAATTGTTCAAGAACGCACCAAAAGATAAAAAGTCACAAGTTGCTGTTCAATTATAGTAAATTATAACTGAAAGCAAAAATAACAAAAGGCATGTCTCCCTATTTCAAAACAATATTTTACACTCTTGGTTGATTTCTGATGGGTTAGGTTTAAGAAATAAATTACTTAATTTCCAATATTAAAAGGAACAGGTAAAATGGTCTCGATTGATTTAAACAGAAAAAAATGTAATATTGGTCAAATGTTGCCTGTGTTTTCAGAGCCTTCTTCAACTTTTTTTTTAGATTTTTTTTAGATTTTTGCCTGAGAAATTCTTGGCTTAATGCTGCAAGAAGTTTGATACCCAGAAACTGAACCTTTCAATATTACAGAAAGATGTTCCACTGGTAAATGGTATTAATAGAAGTTTAACCTATTGTGAGGTTTGAGGGAAGGGACCTTCCCCATGTGTAACATTTCATTGTTTTTAACCAATCAGAGGGATTCTAGAGGGATTCTAGTATTTTAGTATTTTAAAAAGAATGTGCTTACTCTAGTGAAAATACAGCTACGAATACTGTATGGCCTCAGCTGTTTGACAGCATCCCATGTGGGCATTCTATCTGTATTGATGCAAACATTTATTGTAACATTCATGTTTTTATAATTTTGCAATAAAGGCTAAGTTTTAATAGACACTGATGCTCCTTGGACTTCTTAATTTATACTAAACACATAACTCGTTATTAATGGACTGAAATATTATAGGTGTCAATTGAAACAGAATAATTCTGTCCTTTGGCATATAATAACATGCAAGAAAATGAGCATACAGGTTCCACTAAAAATCAGTGGGGTCATCAAAGGTTTTGCAAGATGAGATCCAATGTGAAGCAAGTGAATTGGTTAAAGGGACAGTCTAGTCAAAATTAAACTTTCCTGGGGGGCGGAGCCAACATCAGGAGAGACAAGACGTATATTTCATGGGCTCCTGAGAATATAACAAACATTAAGCCTAATAGAACACTTAATTCATATTTTTTTTTTATT